>NW_026623368.1:1590377-1684655 GCF_030028575.1 Malurus melanocephalus
TTTTTCTTTTTTTTTTTTTTTTGTTTTTTTTTTGTTTCAGAGGGGAATGCCAGACTTGACTAACAAAGACAAGAGCAGACTAAATGTTTCCTTAACAGGAAGCCACTAGCTCTTCACTTAGCAAGTGGGGAGAAAAAGCCTTTAAGTGATCAAACTCTCTTATGCAAATTTCAGTTACACACAAGTTTTCAGAGAATTTATTCAATTGTGAATTGAACAGTCTTTCAGTGATTATAAATGCACGGTACACAAAACTGTGCGAGGAGGTTTTCAGGTCTCCCAGGCTGTTGTTCCACCATTTTAAAATTATCTAGTTTTGGCTGAGGGTTGTATCTTTTGTAAGAAAAGCATTAGAARAGCTTTGAAGCAAAAATAGGGCATTGAAAGGCAAAACAATGCAGTCCTTCTAAAGAAACATGACAGCTTCTCAAATGAAGACATTTATTACAGTTGTAGTCAGTTTTTGAGTGAYTGAAACACCTGCACATACGATTGCCATTATTAGAAAATGTCCCAGAGCCCTGTCAGAGATCAAGGATGCTTTCTGGCTGCTSCTCCCATATATATCAAGGAGATAATTTTTATCTCCAGGCTGCTCAGCCTTGGACTTGGGAATTATATGCATACTTTCTTTGTGGCTTGGGTGATGCTAATCACATCACACAAAGATAAGCAGATGAGCAGTGACTGAAGCCTTGTTCAGTGGCAAGATACTATCAGAGGGTAAAGCAGAAAGAGTGGTGAGAGACAGGCCATTGTTAACAGGTTGTGTTCTCTCGTGTTCTCTCTCACCAGTCCTCATGGTAAAAAGGAGCCGTATGGATGTGAAGCAGTTCTGCTGAACTAAAGACCCACTGCAGCCRCCATAATGGCCTTCCTAGAAAAACAGAGTTGGTACCATGATGTCTTCCCTAGACCTCTGCCTGTCTCTGGCAGAGAGCCACAGAAAAGTTTTGTGTATATTTCCGTTGGATTTTGTGGGACAGTCTGGAGAGGGCACAGACCTTGGTGTRTGTCAGATGTTGCCTCATAACTATACTGTCTGACACACACATCCCAGAGCTGAAATCATGGTGTGCCTGGCCCAGTGGCTCTCAGAGACTCCAGCCTGTGGCTCTGCTTTTATACAGACCAGCATCTGATGGTCCTACAGAAGGCATTCCACAGCTGAGTATCAGGACAGCAGAAGTGCATTTCCTCCCTTCACCTCCCACCATGCTACTGTCAGGAAAACAGGCAGTAGCTTGTACAGCCAGAGGATGCCTTTTACATTTGAATGAGCTACCTGTGGCTAAGGTATCTGCCTGCTCAAAGCAGGCACAAAGCCCTGGGAGGATGTTGCTTCATGAGCTAATGCTTCAGGCCCGGAAGTGCAGTCTGTCTTTTTTGCTCAGGGACAGTTTCCTCAGCATGACCCCTTCACCAACCAAGGCCACAGTGTTTAATCATGGTGACACGRCCATACATTTTCATGAGGACTGTCTGCCTAATCACCAGCTCATGGCATGCAAGACCTCGGCTATATTATTGCTTCTGCTGTGGTATCCCTCTGATTCAGTTTCCTCATTCATCAAATGTCAGTAAGGATGCTACCCTTCTTTGTGAGGTCTGTTGCACGGTGTGGATGAAAGCAGTGCACAAGGGAGAAAATTGTGAAAGAGCAGAACTCAGCGCTGGCCTGCTGCAGCTTATGGTGTTCTACTGGGCTGTGGGTACATAGTGACAGCTGTAATCCTGGACAGATAAGGACACAGGTGGTCTCTTTGCTCACTTTGCTCATCTTCTTGAGGCAGCAACCACTTGTATCTATGTGGCTGACATCTGAGGGAAATTACCATTCTCTAGGAAAATGAAAGTGCTTTTTGGTACGTAGGAGAATTTTATTCCCTAACAGATAAGCACAGCAATCTTTACCTGGAAATAACCCTGGCCAAATTGATTGTCTCTAGCTGTCCACAGGCCTAGGTTATCACACAGCCACACATGCCAYGCACCAGTAGATAAAGTGCTTTGGATCTTGCTGGAGAGTGGGAGATGGTCAAGGAAATTCCTGGGTTCCACAGATAGCAGCAGTGGAAGGAATTACTCAGGAGGCAGTAGTATTATTTTTTTGACTCATTGCTGATTCTTTACCTCTGCCTGTTGTTAGACAAACTGTGCTGTGCATAGTTACTATCTTTCTCATGGTGTTTAAAACTGACATTTTGACACTTTCTAGTATCAGCAGAGGCTACAACACTTTTTGCAGTAGCAGATTGAGATGAGTTTTTACGGGTCATGACAAACACGGTAAGCAGTTTGGTCATTCAGAAGTGATCTGTCCTACCCCTGCCATGAGACCAGACCTTGAAGATCTCAGCTGATTGTGACACATGCCCCTATTACCTGTTCTTTTACACCACAATGATAAGSGTTTCACACTTACTGTTGGCAATCTAGTCCAGCATCTCCTTAGTTTTACTGTCCGTGGGTGTCTCCTCGTGTTTTCTTTGCAGCTCCCTAACTTGTGCATTCTGCAGTTGGAACCAAACAGTATAAATAAACATCATTTGGCACCAAACACTGCACAGAAAGTGAGCAAATTATTCTCCTTCCTATTAAAGAAATGTGGGCAAATCAGATACTCATAGTGCAAATTCCTAGTCTCAGAATTTGCTTTCTGTCTTTATAATAAAAAGCCAACCAGGAGAGCCCATCACTGCGGACTGGATGTCTCACGTGCCTCTGTGCCCCTGAGCAACGGTTCGGAGCAGTGGCAGCACCAACCCTTAAACTCCGTGTCAATGGCACGTGCTGTGGCTGCTGCTGGTCCTGGCCAGTTCAATCTGCAGGGCGACAATGCCTGGCACCACTTTGCTCTGGCATTTCATGTGCCTGCAGCAGAGCTGGAGGGCATCGTGATGGAGGTGGGTTAGAGCCTGTGTGGGCAACTGAGTCACTCTGTGGGTGGCAGGAGGCCAGTGCTCACTTGGTGACCTTGGTCTCACCCACCCATCCCCGAGCCTTCTCTCACCACGCCCTGGGTGCATTTCTCTTTTTGATTGTATGAGGAACAAGTGGTTCCTGATGGATGCCAGTGATTTCACCTGCACTGGGCAGTGGCATTCAGCTTGTGCCCCATGGCACATCAGCTGGGTGATCCCGGTGGGATGCTGACACCAGGTGGGATTTGGGATACAGCCAAGACAGCGCAGTGAGACAGGGCAGTGGCAGGCTGGGAAACCACATTCCTGCCAGGGTAATGCGATAAAAATTTTGAAGGACTTCCCGCAGAAGTACAATGAGGTTAACATCTGTTTGTTTTTGAAAGCCTTCAAAGAACTTTGGATTAGGTCTTATGCCCCTTCCTGTCCTATAGACTTAYCTCTTACTTCACTTTTACTAACCAGATACTTAAGCAAAGAGCTGGTCCTGAATAAATCTGAACAGCTCCAGTGAAGTCAACAGCAAAGTGTGTGGTACAAACCTCAAATTAAAAATTAGTTTATTATCTGCCTGGATATAAATTCATGGTGCAGGTCCTCATTTTCCCATACTGTACCATCCTGCTAAAAATGCCAGCAGACTGATTTGTCTTGTGTCAGCATGGATGTGTCTGTAGTTTTTGGTGCTGTGGGTTATAATCAGCAGCCACTGCCTGCWTAGCAATTCCTTTATAAATTTTCTCTTTCAAGGGAGGTCACTTTACTTTCTTATCCAGCCAAATTCTGTCCTCAAGCATCAATTTCAAACATGTGCATATATGAGTCCACTTGTGTATTGATTCATTACTGTGTGTCTGCTTAATTTAGCAAGAATTTTGTGCTAGCAAAACTCTTGTAATTGCGTAATAGCAGAAAAAACACGAAAGAATACCACTTGCATAATTTACACTGCACATTTACCAATATTCCTTGATGCATCTATTTCTTGTGTACCCAGTATGTGGCAATTTCACACGAACTGACTGCCACTTCACTGAAAGTGACTTTTAGTTATATGAGCAGGGAAAACCACTATTATTTTTCATTTCCCAACAACAACCAATTCAGTTCAAAATTGATATTTTGTAATAGCTGAAATGAAAGTATTTTCTAGCAGAGTCTCCTGATGAGTTTTTATCGTAATGTGGGCAACATTGGACAGATGGAAGTGGATCATTTCCACTAAGAATGGTCATCTGCCCTATTGCAAAAGTGTCCAGTTCCAGCTGGACACATAATGACCAATTTTTCAATGAAAGTTTTTTGTAAGTCTGTTGGTTTGCTCATTTGTATTTTACACCAACTTTCTACATTTTCTACTGCTTGACAAAAACTCCAGGATTTCTGAAGTACACCTGTTCTCWGCTSAGCTCTGCTTCTAATAGTTGCCTAAAAGCATTTTACTTTCAAGGATGTGTAGTCCTGCAGATAGAGATGTCAGCTCTAAAGAAAAAAACGATTTTTCTTGGTTTTTTTGGTTAACCCATTTTTGACCTGGAAACATAGGTGTGATTTAGATGATTGTGGAGGACATGTTCAACTCACTGCAGCTGAGGCCAGAGGCTGGTCTAACATTGTTTTACAGGCGTGTGACTCTGCTGATGTCCTTTGGCTTCCTGTTCAGTGAGACTGTGCTTGACATCCTCAGCTTTAGGCACAATGTAAATTTTCTCAGACTWCACCTTCCAGCCCTTGTTTTGTTTCATCAGCCCTTCCCTGCCTGTGAATAATGGTCATGATCGCATCATGCGGTGGCTGTGGGGAGGGAAGGCCCCCTCTGCTGCAGCCCTTTCGGTGGCAGCACTGTGGGTGAGGTAGGTGTCCGTGGGAGGGGGAGGSAGCAGGTTTCAGGCAGTTTCTGGTAGCATGCAAGGCATGCAGTGGGTGGTGATTCACCCCCTCAACACCCTTAAACCTTCAGATTATGAGTGGGTCGAATCCTGTAAGGTTGTAGGCACATGGTAAAAATAAACACAAAGCTCTGAGGTAGATAGGTTACTGGTGGGAGAGCAGCAGTATGGATAAATCAGATCATTCTTCTTATAAATATTGAAAGCAAAATCAACTGTTCCCACTGCCAGGCCCTAAGGCTTTGCCTCCTCTTTGCATTGCTGGTGTTGGTGCTGTCGTGCATGCCTTTGACACCAAGGAGAGGTCCTGCCCATTCGGAACTTCCTGAGTGCATTTGAGGGTGCTGAGTGCTGTTTTCTGGTGCCAGAATAATAAAAATGGGCTAGCGAGGAACTTCTCTGAGAATTACTGAGTCCAGAATTAAAGGACATGCATGTCTGCACTTTTATTTTTGAGTTATTAGTTGGGGAGGGAAGTAGATGGAGGAGAGAGATGATCCCCCTCYCCTCAGGGCTCTTCAGACCACATCCAGGATACCATGTCCAGTTTCATACTCTCATACTCAAATCCAGGGAAGTTGGGGCAAGATGTTAAGGACTGGCTTATGAGGAGAGGCTGAGGGATCTGGTCTAGTCCAGCCTGTGCACAAGAAGTCTTTGGAAGGACGTAAGAGCACCACCCTGCACATACAGAGGGATCAGCAAGACATTGCCAGAATCATCGCAGCACTACACATTGGGAGCATGATCAACAAGGGACTGAAGCTGAAACAAGAAGCTCAGACTGGATATAAGGATACACTTCCCCAGAGGACAGTCAAGCACTGGACCAGGTCACACAGTGTGGTTGTACAGCCTCTGTTCTTAGAGTTTTTCAAACAGAGTCCCAAGAGACCTGATCTGAGCTTGCACCTGTGTCTGTTTTGAGCAGGAAGCTGGAGTAGAGGCTTCTTGACATCCCTTCCAGCCTGATACCCTGTGATCCTATGTCTAGGTATCCCATACTCCAAGAGTCCTGAAAAGTTTTGGGTGAAGTATTTGGGTGAAGGGTTGAAGAGGTAAAAAGGATGCATTTTGACCTCCCTTTCCACCTTTGACCAACTGATTTCATTCCAATCCAGCAGCAGTGATATTTCCTCTGATTTCTCTAACCACAGCCAGGCAGTGGACTTGTGTAATTGTTGTCTTGGCAGCTCAGAGGACAGGGATGCTGRGCAGAGGGGTTGGGGCACCCACTTCCCAAGGAGATTCTAATGCTAAAGCAGGTCTTAATCAAGTGGGATTGCCTGAGCCTTTTGGGATGCCTTGAAGGCATCAGAAATTGGAAAATCCAGCTTTGCCCAGCAAGATATACTCAGCGGGATACCCCTGGCAAGTAAGCTGTTGACAGAGATACAAAGCATGTAACATTGGCCAATTTTGACAGTTTTAGTCTCCACAGAATACAAAATCAATATTATACCAAAGCAATGAAATAATTTTCCCAGAATACGAAGTCTTCTCAGAATATAAAATCAATATCATTAAAACAATGGCAATTATTTGCAATATTTCACAACCTAAAATTAGTTGTGTGCAAATTCATCACCAGGACTAGGGCACCCCACCCTGTGGGGCAGTCACTGGGCTCAACAGTGCCACTGCATGATACATTTTCTTTCCTTCCTTGCAGATCAGAAATTCAGTGTAGGTCTCTTCCCTCCCTGTGAATCCCAGTGCTGAGAAACCAGCAGCAGTCAAAAGAAGTCACCGTGTTTGTGTGTCGGGTTTTTTTTTGTGAATGCAGGAATTACCACAACTGAATGAAAAATCCATTCATGAAAATGATGCTTGAAAAAGAAAAGTGCTCTTCTATTGTTCTTGGAAATGGTTAACCCARTTGTTTTTTTTTGCCTTTGCTGTGGTGGGACCTGACAGTGGGTGTCACCGAGAGCCAGAGAGTTCAGCTCAGTGAAAGTTAGTGAGTTGGGGGGGAGGAAGGGTGCAGGTCTTCTGGAGATGAGTTCTGCCCCGCTGTYGCTGATGGCTTTTGTGGGTGTTCTCAGAAAGTCCTGCGGGGCGGGCTGGGTGACTCACTGACAGCTGACTGAAGGCAGGCAGGAGGCCAACAGTCCCTGCACAACTGGAAAGTACAGAGCCATCCCAGTGTGTGCCAGAAAGACGAGAAGGTGACATGCAGTGATGTGTCTGTCTGCATGTCATGTCTATCACAAGAACAGAAAAACAGTGACTCTATTCCTTGTAGGATATATGGAAGCTTGGTGCTGTGAAGTCACGTTTGCTCTTGCAAGAGGRAGTGTTGGATGGTCACATAGAAAGGTGAGGAGCTTTTCCCAAGGTTTATTCAGGCTTCTTGGCAAGCAAAACTTTCTAAGACATGTATGGTATTAAATCCTTTCAGAGGTACAGTGTAGTACCCCTTTAGGACCGGGGACAAGTTTACTCAGTCAAACCTACCCCACTCCCTTATGAACCTCCTCTTGCTGCTTTCTGGCAGGATACCCAAAGGGATAATGCACATGGTCATAAAGGGTAGGAGAGTAAATAGTCTCCTTCCCTAGGGGCTATGAAGAGCACATTTGGATAGCCCATTCTGAATTTACCCGGGAGCTCATGAGACCTTTTTCCTAAAAAGTGGGAAAGTGAAGGGAAGTGTGCCCTCAGCTTTTGTGACAGGCAATCTCTAACTGGACATCTTCCTAGGATGGGCTTCTTTATAAGATGCCACCTCCCTGTGGACTTGCTGGTGCACAAGGAATGTTATCCTCCTCCCTCCACCCCTTGGGCCATCCACCCAGACAAATTCTTCTAGATCTGGAAGAATTTTGTTTTCTTCAAAACTCCTATCTATCCTTGAGACTCATGGTTGGCCTTAGCCAACAGGCTCAGGACTGCCCAGCAGGGTGTTTCTGAGTGAGGGTGCAGGCAGGAATGGCAGGATGCTCAGGTAGAAAAGCAGACACACTCTGACTCCTGGCATTTCCAAAAGAGTCAAGATGAATGGCTGCTGAGGGTGACCCCAGGTGGGATCTTGTGCTGCTCCCACAGCCCTGCCTGGACAGAGCTGCAGTTCCCAGTCCACCTCCAGCAGCGTGTGCCTGTGCCTTACACTGGCAGACTTACTCTAGCCCTGCCTGGACATCTCAGAGCTGTGTGTGATGCTGGTTCCCTCACCAGTCATGATCCTGACCCTCACCMACACACCTATATCCTGTCCCCTTTCCTGGGGAGTTTCCCAGTGCTGAATCCTTGCCCGTTCCTTCCTGGCCCTGGATGCCCAAGGCTCATTAACCAGGAAGGAAGAGTCACTGGTGCTTGTCCATAGCTWCAGCTGAGCCAAGGCATGGTATTTCACAGAGCACCCTCCCCCAGCCTCATMTCCCACTGACACTGAAGTTATTCATCAAAGGCAGGAAAAAAGCCTTCCTGGTTTCAAGCCTCTGGAGAAATGCTGGGGCATGGCTTCAGCATGACAAAATGCAGAGCAAATGGTGATTCAATTTTGATTCAAAGCCCCTGGTGAAGGGCATGGACAACTTGGCTTTACCTCTTTTTACCTTGAAAGGGCAGTTCACCACCAGTATCAAATCCTAGGAGGGACGAGAAAGCACTTCCTCCTTCCCCAGGGCCAAAAGTGGGAAGGTTTTGTGAGGGAAGTCCAYGGAGATMCCCACAAAATCTACATCACTTGTCYCCAGSTAMCAAGTACCRTTCAGATGCTGWACCATGACTCAGATTGCATGGAAAATGCTGCAAGCTGCTTTCTGGGGTAGGAATGCAGGTATTCCCCACTTCCAATGGGCAAGGTGAAGAGACTTGCTGGAGCACCACAGCTGCTCTTGCTGTGACAACAGCACCTTGAGAATCCCACAAGTGATGCTCTGGGAACAAACCTACAACAAGAAGTTTACGTAACACCAGTTCAGGCTAGGCTGGTTGAATCACCACTTAAGTCACTGTCCWAATATRGGCAGAATGTAAAACTCTGGAGTTYAAAGAGGGAACTGACACTAGTGTGTAGGGATGAAAATAATGAAGTGTTCCTTTTTTTCAGTAAGAGTCATTGATCTCCAGCTGAGAGAGGGAGTTCTTCAGAGCACAGACACATACCTTCTGTAGTTTGTCCCACCTGACAATCATTCAAGTTATAAAAGCTGTCAAGTAAGTCTAATCTGTGGTGAATGCAAGAGAAAACTGCAAAGCAGCCCTCTGTAAACCACTGACCTCTGCAAATGTTCAGTACTTTGTAAAATCAAGGGCTGATAATGCTGGTGCGGGAGAAATGCAGCTTGCAGTAGGCACCGTGTAACCTCTGCTGCGGAGAGCCTGGTTTCAAAGGTGAGGGTGGAGAGGAGGTGTGTGGCAGTGTTTCAGGTTTTAGGAGCTCTCTAAACACAGACACAGAGCCTGGTTTAGAAGAGACATTGCTTATTCTGCGCAGGGTGCAAGGTCAATGTTTCCATAAATCAAGTACACCAAGTGGTAGAAAGTTTTATCTTTTATACAGTAAAATTTACATGAGTCCRCCTATCTAATACATATTCTCCGCCTACTTAATGCATATTTAGTTAGGCGGTATAATCTTACGCAATGCTTGAAACAYAAAGTTCTTCATTAGGCAACTTCTATTGTAGGAGTTATCTGATGACATCAATTACATTTACAAAAGGTGAGAAAATTCAGCTTGAAGACATCAATTCCTTTTGTAGAATTCAGCCTRGGGACAGATAATTCAGCTTGAAGGCATCAATAGTAGCAGAACTCCATAGGGATCAAGCAGAAACCAGCTAGTTTTCATCTGCTTGCAGTAACTGGAATTTATTTCTCTTTTTGTGGCTGTTTGGTTTATTTTTCAGTATCCCTTTATCTAATAAAAAGGTAAGACAATCAATATTCTTTTAGCCCAACCCAAACCTTGTCTGCCCTTAATGTACCAGTAGGCCTGTATTAATTTTGCCTGCTTTTATTCTTTTACCTTTGTCTGGCTTCTGTTTCAGACATCTGGTGATGCCTTGTTTTAGGCATCACCAAGGAAGCTCAGCAGCAGACAGGTCTGTGACACTGATCTCAGCAATGTTCAGAAAAAACCCTCAGTAACAGATCCCTCCTGGAGCTCCTGGAACAAATCTTTTAGGGCASCTCTACTGCCACCACAGGGACATCAGCAAGCGGTGCCACAGCCCTGCAGTGCTTGTCTACAGACATGCATGGTGCCACATCACAGGGCATCTCCAGGACAGCTCGGGATCCTTTTGTTAGCCTGCCACTGTGCCAGGAATGATAAGATCGATGTTTTTGCAGAGAGAATTAGTTTAGGCTTAGAGCCATCCCAGGAGCACCAATATTACTCTACCAGGACCGAGAGCAATTCTAYTATAGGTCATAGAACAGAATAGAATTATTTAGATTGGAAAGGATTAAAATTATTGAGTCCAACYATTAAACCAGCACTGCSAAGTCCATCACTAAACTATGTCCCTGAGTGCACATTTACATGTSTTTTAAATACCTCCAGGGATGGTGAGTCCACAACTTCCCTGAACAACCTATCCCAATGCTTGACAGCTCTTTCCATGAAGAATTTTTTCCTGATATCTAGTCTAAACCTYGCTCACTGCAACTTGGGGCAATTTTGTCTTGTCCTGTCACTTGTTACCTGGGAGAAGAGGCTGCCCCCACCTTGCTACACCCTCCTTTCAGGGACTTGTAGAGATTGATAATGTCTCCCCCAAGCCTCCTTTTCTCCAGGCTAACCACTGCCAGCTCCCTCAGCTGCTCCTAATAAAATTTGTGCTCCAGCTCTGTTGCTCTTCTCTGGACTCACTCCAGCCCCTCAATGTCCTTCCTGCAGTGGGGGGCCCAGAACCAGACACAGGATTTGGGGTGTGGCCTCACCAGTGCWGAGTACAGGGGGACAATCCCTGCCCTGGGCCTGCTGGCCACACTATGGTGTCATCTGCAAAGGGTTCCCTAGATCCCCTCAC
This sequence comes from Malurus melanocephalus, assembly GCF_030028575.1. Lineage (NCBI taxonomy): Eukaryota > Metazoa > Chordata > Aves > Passeriformes > Maluridae > Malurus > Malurus melanocephalus. The sequence goes on from NW_026623368.1 coordinate 1,601,175, forward strand.
CCAGATAATGAATAAAGATATTAAAAGGGGCTGGCCCCAAAACTGAGCCCTGGGGGACACTGCTTGTGATGAGCCACCAGCTGGGTGTAGCTCTGTTCAGCACGGCTCTCTGGGCCTGGCTGTCCCAGCGGATTTACCAGCACACTCTGCACCAGGCCATGGGCTGACACCTCCTACAGGACAATGCTGTGGAAATGGCRTCAGAGGCTTTACTGCAGTCCAGGKAACATTCACTGCACACTAACCTCCTGCTTATAGGAGATGAAGTTGGGCAAGCAGGGCCTGCCTTTCAGGAACCCATGCTGGCTGGGCCTGACTCCCTGGTTGTCCTGTTGTGCTGTGGGCTGGCTGTCAAGGTGATCTTCTCCATGGCCTTCCCTGGCACCAGGGGCTGACTGACAGGCCTATAGCTCCCCAGATACTCCTCCTGACCCTTCTTGTAGTCAGGTGTTGCACTTGCCGACTTCCAGTCACTTGGGACATCCCAAGTTAGGCAGGACTTCTAGTAATGATGGAAAGTGGCTTGATGATCATTTCCTCCAGCTCTTTCAGAGCCCATGGGTGGCTCCATCTGGTTCCATAGACCTGTGCCTGTCCAAGTGCTCYAGCAGGTCACTGACTAGTTACATTCAGATTCCTTCCTAACAAGTATGCAGCCAATTAACCACTAAAACAGTTCTGATACAGGATGTGGGCTGGAATTTCTCATCTTCACTAATTCCTATGGATTGAAAGGGCATGCCAGTCTGATAATCAAARGCAAGACCCTARGCAGYAAGTGGGAAAGCCAAAGGCACAACRGAAACTCCCTCACACTGATCTCACAGTTCCCCTTCGAGTGATGCCTRAACTGCAGGAGGCAGCTTAAATAATCTCCTATATCATTGTGCCTACATCCACTGCCCCATTTCCTTCTGTGTCAGCTGCAAACTTGTGTAAACCAATAACCTACCATATTCTTTTTTGCTCTGTTGCAAAGACAGTACAGGGCTAGCAGATAAGCTATTTTGGACTGAATAGAATTTCCTCTTAAGAAGAAAAGAGATATGAAAATTATTGTGGGCACATTAGCTACAGAGAAGTCTTGGGGGAAGATCAATATTTTGCTTATGCCAGTWCATCCTGCTTGTAGTTAATATATTCAGAGTTTGTGAAAGAGCTAAACAAACATAAAGGTGCAAAGGGTGGGAAAATGTTCTCCTGCTGAGCTGTGAATGTTCTCTTAATGTTGGAGGAGGAAAGCCAGCTGGAGGCAGCAGGACAGTGAAGTCCTCTTGTCAAGTCTGGTATTTTTTTCCCCTTGAGACTGCAGGACTGTTAGCAAGAGAGTGATGCCCATCTGYATGTCAGTGTGATACTGCATGGCAAAACATCACCCTGAAGGGAAACCTAGCAAGCTTCCTGGTTACCACTCATTTTGTGTTAAGGTTTTGGTGCATGGGCAAGTACTCCATTCTGTCTGCTCCCTCATAGGAATGGAAACCTCTGGCTTTGGCTCTTGGTGSTTCAGAACATTCAGTAGTATCCTTGTGCGTCCTGGCTGGATTTCCCAAATATGTCMGACTGAAAAGGGGTTACAAATTGGACTTGAGTTAAATCAGCACAACTTCCCTGTGTAGATGTGGCCAGAATTTCTTACAGTACTGACTTAAAAAGGAAGTAGAAAATAAAAGCTTAGAGTTCCCCCAGTCTCCACAAATCTCTGGGCTCTGTATTCTCTTTTTCCTGAAGAGCTGGAAAATATGTCTGTTTTCTTCTAAAAAGGATGAACTAACTCCCTGTGTATTTCAAACTACATTTTCCTATCACTGAGTTTATACGGTCACAGTTTCTGAGGATTCAATCTCTTCATTTCTAAGGAAGGAAGGGTGAAAAGCAGACTTCGTTTCAGCATTCTCACCATCAGGCCACATCAGACCCTCATAATGACTCTGGTCTGTGTTGAGATTTTCAGGATGCTCCCAGGAAGAGTGCCATGACACAGTAATGAAGAGATTAGTATTTCAAGTGTCTAAGCAATTACTTGACTTACAGAAGACTGACACTCCTCCTTTCTGTCCTTGTGGAAAGGCACACTGGTCACCATCACTGTGCATTCTCAGCCAAGCTCCCAAAGACATATGTGATAGGTGAAAAGCTAACATTCCACTCCCAGGAGCTGGGGAAGGTAATTCTGGCCAGTAGTATCTGGAGCACAAACAGAGCACCCTTGCCGATGGGTGCTGTGGGGTGGGGTGGGGGGACAGGGACAGTGGGGTGGTGAGACCTGGGTGAAAGGAGAGGGCAGATGATGGAGAGCATGTGGTACACAGCCAGAGCAGCAGCAGTGAGCTCTGAGATCTCAGAAAGGATCTGGAAGGATCTGGGAGGAGAAGAGGGCAGGAAAGAGGAAACAGAAGTGCAAACAGAGAACAGAACAAGCAGAGAGATTTGCAGTGCACATGGAACATGAGCTGCATGGAGGATTTGGAGGGAAGCATGTGGCAAAGGCACAGTGCCAGAAGAGGAAGACAGGCATTTTTTGGCTGTTTATGCAACAAAGCAGTACCCACATGTGCTGACAATAGCCACTACACTCATCAGTCTTGGTAACAGCCATTGAACAACTGCTGACAGTAAACAAAGCATTTACATCTATTCCAAACCAACTGAACTGGTTATGGTTCAGAGGAAGTTGTGATGGGGTAAGCTTTTTTTTTCGTGGAACTGCATTTACAGCRCTGTTTCTGATCACCTTGCTTTTTGTGCATCTCTCAAAAAGTAATCAGGGAAGTTCTATTACCCTCAATTAACTGTGCTCCCCAAAATGCAAAGATCCCAGATCATCACGAGAAAGGTCAAAATGTTTACAATTAAATATTTTCTTGCTGAGAGATCATGTTTTAGTAAAATCAGCCCTTGCATTTGGGAATTTGTAATTTCCAGGAAAGAGTCTGTTTTTACATGGGAAACACCTAAGTAAAACTTGAAATATCAGGTGAATTTAATTTGCTTTCTGTTTATGAAAAGGTTCTTAAAAACTATGATGACTCAAGGAACAGCATGTATTCAGACTTTAGAAATGGAAGTAGAGATGTTCTTATTCTAGATCAGGAATTTAAGGGGTTGCAAGGAAYAATACATTGCAACAGAGATCCAAGAAATACTGTAACATACATTTATTTGGTGCACATTGGTCTTCAATGACTTTCCCAGATTTTGTGGACTGTGTTCTGGGAGGGCACCACCAGGTCATGTTTCTTTTTCCTATTGCAGGTTTTCAGCTTTCAGATCCCCCTCAGCTTCAGCAAAGCTAGAGAACAAGTAAAAAGAAAAGACCAGTGTAAAAAAAATAACCCAAAAAAAACCAAAACAAGGCAGCAGTTTAATACTGGGCCTAGGGAAAAGTAAAAAGTTAAAGGTTAGCAAGCTTGAACAGTTCGCCACCATACATTTCCCCCAACTAGAGACAGTAAAAAAACTGGAAAAAGAAAAAAAGTAAAGTTCTTGTGGAAGGAATCCTGCATGAGAATTCTTTTCATATTCTCACTGGCAGAAAGAGGGGGCAAAGCGGTGAATAGAGTTTCAAAGATTTGAAGGGTATGTGTGTAGGCTCACACATGCTGTCACATACACAAAAACATAGCCCCCTGCTGTCTGCTAGACCAAGTACTAACCTGCCTTCTCAGATAGATTTCAAATTCATAATTGATTTTAAGGCAGATTACTTGCTGAGGTGCAATAGTAGGACAACTTTTAATGGGCAAAATTGTTATTAATTTTTCTGTTTATTTWCAGAATTTCTTAGAGACTTTATTGGAAGTAGAAATATGTCCATATCAACACAAGAAGGACTTGAGCTTTAAGAGCCCTTAAATATCTGACTGAGGATTATGGGTGAGAGGATTTATTTTAATATGTCCTTGTTAGGGTAGCATGAAATTCTCAGGGGACTGGTTTTCAAAACAGTGGAGGGATTCATAATTGTTTTCAAGGACAATGTTTTCAATTGAGAAAACAGTCTCATGATGAAAATCAATAAATATGCATTTTGCTTTTCTTCTGTCTCAATGTTTCCTCGCGGACTATCCCACCAAAAACAACTTTTGTTTTGAGTCTTTTGTTTTGCTTTTAACTTCTTTCATTTTCTGCTTCCTTCCTTTTTGTTTCTGACCTTGTCAAGAAAATTCGTGTGACTGGCTGTTAACCTGAATTCTCTTTGGGAGGAGACCAACTTCTCCACAATGGCTATTGAGTGGATACAAAGATTAATTCCCCTTTTTGAGTAAGAAAGTCTCAATTCTAAACTCTTGTAACTAAAGACTGTATAACTGGAATTGATTCTTAAAATAGAAAATAGAAAGAGAAAGAACTGTGAAAAGAAAAGCATGTACAGCAGGAATCTTTATTTTTAGAACTTCCAGGTAAAGTCCAACCTCAGAGCGTTGATGACATTTAGGATTTTACCCATCTTTTTGATTTTCTTGTACAGTAGTTAAAACTCAGAGTCATCATAGGAGATGTTACCGTCAGGCCAGGCCAGTCTCACTCTAACCTCCGCCTCCCCTGTCCTTCCTTGTTTGCCTGGAAGTTCCCAGCTTGCGAGATTATGGCGTAAATGTAGAAGAGACAGAAGTCAGTAGGAAATGAGTGAATTGGTTKTCTAGTGCATTGTGTGTCACACAGCAGGAATGCCAGTGTCTTCAGCAGTCCTTTTGCCTCCCTGTGACAGCATGGCATTTTCACATTATCCTTTAAAGACAAGAACAAGAACTAGTGCCTACTGCTGCAGTGCCAGTAGTGCCAGAAGTACCCTCAGGATCAGYGCCATTTTTTGATGACCCTGGTTTGCCAGCGTTTGGTAAAAGTGGCTGCCAGCAGGACCACCAAAGGCCAGCATCCTCTGAGCAATSCATGTAACCTGTGAACAGCTTCTGCTTCAAAGCTGCTCGAGAATGAGCCTCTGCACTTCTGCAGCACCACACACTGCTAATGCCCAAAATTCATGCTGGGAGAGTGCAACTGTCTTCCTTTTTGATCCTGTTTCCTTCCTGTCCTTCCAGTGGTGTTCTGGGAGAACTTGGTCGGAGGCAATGACATCAAGGACAGCAGACTGCATGCTCCCATGAGGACACTTTATTTAATCAGAAACAAAAAGGGCTTCAAGAACTCCACTGTGTCAGTTTACCCCACACCCAGACGTGGGAAATATATTGTCCTTTAGTCAGAGACAGGGTCAGAGATGTTTCTTTCTCTGATTATGAAACAGGGAGTGTTGCAGTCACCACTCATATTTCCTGATAACAGCAATATTGAGTTGTCAGATACCTCTCACTGGGGAAGGAGGTGCTGGCACATTTATCCCGCTGCCTCCCAGGGGCAGGATACCCATGGTGTGCTTCCTCCTGGGTCAGCATGCCCAAGCAAGCTCTGGCCTGCATTTCCAGGCTGTAGGTTGCATTCCCATTCTCTGCTGTAGAYGATCACAGAGGATGGGTGCCAGGTACCAGCAAACCATGGAGCCTCTGTCACCCAGAAATGTTCCTGTGAGAACACCCGCTGTCATGGGGAGCTCCAAGTTGCAGATGGGATCCTGTTATCTTAAGGATCAGGAACAGCTACGTCATGTTCTTTCCAATGATTCAGCATACTGATGCCTTATTACTCAAGAGCATGAGGTGCTTATGGGATGTGGGGGACCAGCTGTGGAAATGTGATGAGATGGGGCTGGCCAGAGTCATTTTGCCTCCATCAGCACTGAAGCTCTCCAGCCTGTGGAGAGGAGACAGAATCAGGAATTGGAACATGGTGTGCAGAAAGCACCTGGTGGTTTTGACGGGGCTCTTCCCCATGGGCTCTTAACTTCCTTCTCACCCTTCCCTCCCGGATCACTCTGTGCAGTCCTGCCCTTTCTCTCCTCCCAAACCCTTTCCACCTTTTCACACTTCCTTCTTGTGATTACCTTTCCACCTCACTGACCTTTCTGTTGGGGATATGACACGCCTCCTTCTGCCCAGCATCCCTCTGCTCTGGAGGTGCTCTGCCACACTATTGCATTTGCAGAAGGGCAGCAAGCCCCTTTTTGGGCACAACTGCTCTGAATTTAGTGTTGTTTCTAAAGAGGGAGTCTCTGAATTAACTGAGGCCTGTAAAGAAACTTCTGTGAACAAACGCATTTTTTATTTTGATTAAGTTTCTGAAACAGGTATTTATTAAGAAAAAGATAAATACACTCTGTCACAGACCTTCTCCACAAACTGTACTCTCTTTTACTGATCAGAGAAGTGACCAAGCAGTAGTATGTGCATAAGTGTGAAAACATGAAGTAAACCTTTTAAGGTTAACCTATAAACAAGCACAATTTCTGTGGTGYAACAGAAGATCATGGTCCAGCTTCTCAGTTTAACCCTAGGGAGACAATGGATTCACTTGGAGACTATATGCACCTTAACATCAAGGAGGAAAAATCTTGCAAAYTTACTAACAGAATTTATAAAGGTCTTCTGTTAACTGAAATGAACTTCTGTCTAACCAGGAGACAGAAGAATTTGGCTCTATGACAGCAAGAACTGAGTTTGCAATGTCAAATTACTACAGACCAGAACTTGCTGAGGTGATGCTGGGCTTACCCTTCTCTCTGTTAAAAGCATCATTTCTGTGAGTCATTCTAGGTGATTTCTCAGATGACTTTCTGGCCTCACAGCAGGAATCCTCTCCTTCTTTCTGGTGGGAACTTTCCCTGTGCAATAGTAGAGTCTGCTGTGGTTTCATAGAAAGGAAATCCCTATGTCCCTCCCAGGTTACCAACTGTCGGTCTGTGGTTTAGTTTGGTARTGATGATATTTTGAACCACGTGATCCCTAACATTTCTTCTTTCACTGAGTGCAATGGCCTTCAGGGGTCTGGGGCTTCATCTGTGGCTSGTACCTCCCTCTGTGTTGGTTGCTCTGTATATTTACATACCCTYCCCCACACAAATAAGCACTGGGGATAAGAGCTGTGATGTCTTCCTCTCAGAAAAATGAGGTGCATGTTGAGAAAAGGGCCCATGGAAGCTGTGGCCAAGGATTCCCTGATGTAATGCGGCTGTTAGTTTGTCCTCTGGGCACATCCCTGCCAGGATCTGGCAGGGACRCCTTCCACTAGACCACATAGCTCAGAACCCCATCCAGCCTGACCTTCAACACCTCCAGGTACAGGCATCCACAACTTCTCTGGGCAGCCTTTTCCAGTGCCTCACCACTCTCACAGTAAAAAATTTCTTCCTTGTATCTTATCTAAATGTACTCTCTTTCAATTTGAACYCGTGATGCTGTGCTAAACATCTTTTTCCCAATGCAGGAGTGATTGCTGTCCCAGCCAGGAGTGCCAGCTGCTGTGCTTGTACTGCTCAGGGCTAGAGCGCAGTGACTGCATCYAGGTCACAGTGGTCCTGCCCCAGCCCTCTGTGCTCCCTGCAGTGCAGATGAAGCTTTAGGACATGATCAACATTTCTTCTGTGTTTTCTCAGTTCAAAGGGTGTGAAACAATGAGAGGGATGCATGGCAGCCCATTGCAAAGTATTTTTATAGCATGAGGCCTAAGGACTCTTCCAGGCTCCAGCATGCCATACATGCAGGGTAAGGTCATGGCAAAGCTGGTACCTAGAGGACCCTTCAGGGGACAGGCAGGACAATGTGGAGTCAAGGAAGGCAAACTTGCTGCAGATTGCTTACACCATGTCCTCAGGCCATCCTGGGGTGCACTGTTTTCCCCACTGCACCGGAGCTTGGTTAATGGTTGGACTTGATRACATTAATGTYCTTTTCTTAATGATTCTACAATTCAGAGGGAACCAGGTGCCCTATCCAAAAGGACTTGGAATAAAGTGGTGCTTCTTCAGGGTGGATGAGCAGGGGGCTGGGAGTCATGGTTGGACTGTGATAGCTCGCATGCTGGATGAGGGTAGGACAGCACTGCCAGAACAGCATCCGCTCCCACCCACAGAACCACAGAGTCCTTAAGGCTGGAAAAGACTTCTAAGAGCGTGTCCTACTGCTAATGTGACTTTCTGACATTTTGTCATATGTGCCAATGATCTTCTCTTGTTATCAGAGGACAAGATCTAGAAAACTTCCTGGAAATGGCACTGTGACCCTAATYCTCATTGGTTTGGGGATACAAGAGATCATTTTGCTGAGGTCCAGAAGCATTTGGACATTACTCCAAGCACAGCATAACTGCATAGGATGCCCTTGAAAGGGCATGTCTCACTCTTCCTTGTCACTGGCTGCCTTTTCTGCTGCTTTTCCCGAGTCACTTAGTGAGCAGGTGGCCAGACATGGAGCAGGAGCCACCCGCAGAACTGCCAGAATGACAATACAGCTATTAGAGACTGGCASGAGCCAAGGTATCCCTCTGAGCAATCCCCAGTCCTCAGCTGCAGGAGGATATGAACCAGCAGGGTTGTCCTGGGAYCCAGTTGCATGCCCAGTCCTGCTCTCTCCCGCACAACTCCTGGAATTTCCCCTCCTCTCAGTATGTGGTAGGTGTCTTGTAGCTGTCAGGGCACAGGGAATCCTCAGGATGCAGTGGGGGGGGATCGGGGAGTTTGCCCACTGTTGGCCCACCTCCCAAGGACGAGCAGGAAAACTGGGATGACTCAATTAAAACTGCAAACTCAGTCCACAGAAATGAAAGCAACTTACCTGTACCCCACCCTTTCAGAAGGCACCAAGCATGCTTTTACTTGTAGAAATGGAGTTCACAACTTTAGCAGAGCCTTCTTAACTTGCTTGAGAGTCAGGCTAGCCCTGTTTAGATAAACCTTCTGTAATTTCCAGAGGAAGACAAGAAGCCTTTTTAGTGTCACTGTGAATATGGCAAACAGGCACCGCATTTCTGTGGATAACAATCTGCAGCTAGCACGCCCTTCTTCGGGCTACTGGCTGAGAGGGGAATTTTGGTAATGTACCCTTTGCCAAAGAAACCTGAACAAACAGGGTCTGACAAATSTAAGTGAGAAAGCATGAAATAGCAGTCACTTGCCAGCACAAGATATTCAGAAATGAGTCTWAGAAATGCAGCTTAAGGATCACAGTCTTGGTAAGGACAAACTTGTGTTTTATTTTTCCTTGGGTGAGTCAGGAATAACAGTGTCCATCATGATTCCTCATGCAATAAGCTTCTCACTGAGAACAATGTCCTACCTGGACTGTAATAGGGGGRAAAAARAAGAAAAAGTAAAAAGAAAATGTAGTTTAAAGAATTAGGTTTGAGAATTGGCCACAGACTCACATCTCTGGCTCCAGCTGTGTCTGGTTACTGACCACAGCTGCTCTTTAGAGCTTTAATCTAATATCATAAGAGGAGCTYATCTAAACCAAACCCACTCCGCTGTAAACTGGGGAAAAACATATTTACATAAGGATTTGTACTTTGTGCATACTTTTACATTTTATTCCTAGTAGAAAAATGTTACCTTTCTACAAGCTGAGGGAAAACACCCCAGGAAAGCACCAAATGCAGCTTCCTCTGTCTGTAGCACAGKGCCAGGGTACTGATGACGTGATCGATGCCCGTCCCAACAGCAGCCCAGTCATAGTCTTGTAATCCATTTCCATCATGCAGCAATGATTGCTGTGGTGAGAGCTTTCATCTGCACTGGACAAGATACTTCCCTATCCTCCCTATTGCCTCTTTTGAACCTAGCAACAGTTTTGGTAACATCTTTGTTTGCTGTCCAGCCTCCCAAGAAGGCAAATAAATGGACTTTTGTCATTGGAAAAACCCAGAATGAACCATGAAGGCCACAATAAAGAGATGGAGAGCAAAGATGCTAAGATAAAAAGCACACAAAGCTTGTGGGGATGGTGGATGTCTTTGAAATGCAGAAGGCCTGGCCCTAAGGCAAATGTAAGCAAGGAGGGAGCCAGTTGCAATGCAATCCTGCCTGATTTCCTTTTAAATGTGGGGGAATTTCTCCTGGTATTCTTGCAAACTACCTTGTCCAAATATGCAAAACACCTTTTTTTGTCTGTGTCATCTCCGCATTATTTTCTTGAAGATGCTTTTTGGTTCTCCACTTGATATCCTGAATAAAAGTCACTCTATGTTTTCCACAATAGTGTTGCTTCTTATGAAAGCTCTGTAGGGAACATCTCTGTAAGCTGCTCAGCAGCTCCAGAGTCCCAGGCAGTGCCTGCCTTGTGTAGGATTCCATCGCTTTCAAGGGTTATGCAAGGGTACTTGAAATTACTACTATATTTCCAGTTTGAGACCACACATATAAGCTCCCTTTACTTAAAATGATGGAACATGGAACATCTGCACTATCATGTCTACAGCTAGAGAAATGTCCCAAAGCAAGCTGCCCAGGAAGATGCAGTATTTTTATTGTCTCTTTCCATTCATGTGTAAAATAAAGGAATGTAGGACACAGCACTGACCTTGGTTCAGCACTGGCTATCATTTTGGAACTTCCCCTGTGCCTCAGCCTGTGGCCCCATTGAGTGCTCTGCAATGACAGGTTTGGTTTCCTCTGAGGCTTAGCCCAGCCTTAAGGAATTCTTGCCTCTCAARAGCCTCTCAAAGCAGTCATTCTATGCAGGCTTACACAGAAATCCTATACTTTGTTGCAAAATCGCTCTGCAAGGCATTGCCCCAAGGATCAGCGGAGAGGGCTCTGTGTTTTCAAACCTGGGCTCACACAAGTGCTGGGAATGCTCAGCCYTGCCTAAATGCTCAGATGTACATACTAGCTAGTGACCAAGCACCTTGCCATGYTGTGCACCTGACTTAGTGCAAAAAACCCCAAAACAAACAAAAAAAAACCCTACCAGAACCAGAGGTAGAAATGCCTGAGGCAAATAAATCGGTTTCATTAGATGTAAAACCTTTCCAGCAATATCAGGTCAGTTAGATGTACAGAAGGTTTTTACTAACGTATGAAGGTTTACTGATGTTATGCCACTGAAAGCGCTAACACTAAGATTCAATTACAGCAGTAAAATTGCATTTTACTCAGATTTACTTTTCACAATGAATCCTCTTCAGTACTAGAATACTGACAATAGATCTCGACAAGACAGAGTTCCACTTGTGGAGTCTTTGAACATCTCAGGTTAGAAAAYGTGGTAGCAGCAGTTGCCTCTTTTCTAGGTCGAAAATCAAAGCTGTCTCAGTGTAAGTTACCATGGGAGCCTCCTGTCCTGGCACATTCGCATCACCACTGTGGTGCAAATGTTTATTCAAGCACTCATACACTGGAATCTGTACAGAACTTGAGTGGGAAAACACAGAGAGACTTTCCTGATGAAGAAGGCTTCCACTTTACCCATGGTGACAGAGACTGAGGAGAGGAGGGAAGACTGGGAGATAAATGCCAGGGAYGGCTGGAATCCTGAGCCAGGGAAGACAAGGGTTACATGACCACCGCTGTCTGTGGGGACAGGGGTGGACAGATCAAGGCGTATGTTAATGAACATTTGAGGTTTATCTAGAAAAGAGGTGACAGAATCTCAGCAGAGTGCAATTTGGAGGATCTTTGGAAATAATGTAAAACCCTTTTGCTAGCGAGCTTAAAGGGAAAGAAACCCAGAGGTCTTTACTGAAAAAGCAATAGAAATGAAGGCTGTAGTTCTGTAAGGGTGAGATATGTTCATAATATGAAGGAAAGAACCAGAGGAAAGTGAGGGTGGAGCTTGGAGCTWCAATYGGTGTTCTGAGCCAARCTCAYATCTTGTGGCTACTGAAAGAAGGTSCCAGCCCACYACCTGCTGYCCYRTTTCTCTCCTTGGCCAGATGCTGCCTCTTCCCCTGCCCTGCTGGCTTTCAACTCTTTACTGCAAATTCAGCTATATAAAAACCTGGACAAAAAATCCAAGCTAAAAGCCTCAGAAGGACTTTTTCTGCAGGGTCAGTGAGTTGAATAGCCCAAAGAAATAGCCTGTGAGCTGGCATTTCTGGGCGCAGTGAGAGAGTGGCAGGAGCTGGGAAAGATGGGGCACCACAACAGTCCCTTTCCACAACCCTGAGAGGTGAGAGATACTGTCTCAGCTCTGGTGCCTAAATCTGGTAGTGCTCTGCATCAGCCTTTARCACAAATCTTTCTGAAGTCCTGTTCTAGACATGCTCTGTGCAAACTGTCCCTGGGGAAGATCCAGTGAGGATTTTTTTCTGAGGGTGTGCAAACTGAAATTTCTCAAAAAACTTCATTATTCTGACCAAATTTGGGCAGATTGTTCCAAGAACAACAAAACTCCCTTCTGTGACTGAAAGCCATTTGCTAACTACTAAGCCCTGCTCCAGCATGTTGGGCCGCTACAGTTTTGCCAAAATTAGATGTCTGCCAAAATGATGGGCTAAACAATGTTCATTATCCAATCTCACGCTTGCAATGGGTTTTGTCTGCAGGCTCCTCCATGTTCCTAAGGAAAATTAATCCCAAAGAAGCTACTTGAGCATGAATGAATTTTACTTGAAAGCTGAAAGTCTTATCAGCAGTGTCAGGAAGCACAGATCTTTTGTGGATATCTTCCCACACTGCCTCATGGCTTCACTCTGCTCCTGCATGTATGAAACACCTCCCTCCCAACAGAGCTCTCACATACTGTGTCTCTTTCCTTCCAATATCTGCACCCCAGAGTGCACACACTCGTCTGTTTTTTATACTCAGAAGCTGATCCTGCTCCCCCCGAGGCAGTGACAGCACTGTGAAACTTGGCAGGTGCACTGGCACAGGTCTGCAGGTCCCCTTCTGGGGACACGCAGAGCCCATGTGTGTTCCTGGCATCAGCCCTATTGGGTTAGGTTTGTAGCTCACGGGGCAGTAATGGGTTTTGCTCCCATCTCTCACCCTGAACCCACACAATATGAGAAAACAATTCGCCTGCAAGGCTGCTGACGACAGTGTGAAGGCATCTGGCCATTTGTGTGTGCCTCTAACACGGTATGAACAGATGGAGTACAATAAAGGGAAAAGCAGCCCATGGACCTGAGGTCAGCAATAAAGGAATACAGATGAAAGGTGAAGGAAAGCAAGGCAGGTGTTTTCTGTTCCCCTTCTCCACTGGGGATAGGCACCCATGCATGGACACCCCAGTGATGCACAGAGCTGATGACCAGCTGGAGCAGGCAGCCTGAACTGAGAGAATGTTTCCTTAGAAAAAATGGGACTTACAGCTTCTTCTCTGTGAGGGGGACACACTCAGCTGCCACCTTAGGGCTGCTATGTCACTTAAGGGAGTCAATGACATCAACAATCCTCTGTCTTGTTGGCAGCTCAAGGTGGGAGCAGGTGAGCAGTGAGGAGCACATGTGACTGAGGATGAAATAAACATCAAATAAACACCTTTATTTACAGGCTGTGGAGGCCAAGGCACCTCAGGCTCAGGTTCATCTGTGCTAGGGCTGCCTGCTGCAGGACCCCTCTGACACTTGGCCAGGACATAAGATTGCTGGCTGGAGCAGGAATTTTTCTGCTGAGTGGGACCTTCTTTTGCAGAAAGGCATTAAATTTGCAGTGAGAGGGGGTGGTCTGAAGCATCCATAGGAGCTCTAATATTTGTCTATCAGGGCCTCAAATTTCTCTCTGCTGCTCAGAGGTTCAGAAGCAATTCATGGCTCTCGCCCAACATAACAATACCCAAGCACAGTCCTGCTCATCTTCCCTGCTGTGGGGTGAGGAGGGCAGAAGAGAGAAGGGAGGAAGGTGCTGTGCCTGGCTGGGGTTAACTAGATCGGTTGGGAGCAGGGAGTGGGCAGAGAGGAGGGAGCAGGACACCAAGGAGATAGAGAAGTTTCCAAGGGTCAGGAAGGGAAATMACTGTGGGCCCCTGGAAAAGGCAAAGGGGAGTGGAGAGCCGACATGGGGTAGTGAGTTAAGAAGCTACAAGAAGCCTCTGAAAAACTTGGCATATCTGGAAAGCAGGGTGTGGGGAGAAGGGAGGAGGGACCCCCAGCTCCTTCCATGAGTGAGCAATGGATTTGCTGGGGGAAGTAGCCAATATATGGCCACTTCCAGTAGATTCTCTGTCTCTTTCTGGGGTGCTGGAAGGCAGAGTGGTCTGTTTTTCTGGGTCAGGCTTATTTATCTAGACTATTTATCTAGCTTTCTTTCAGGCAAGGAGCTGGGTGGTCCAGGGTGATAAGTGGCCATCATGCCCTGGTAGCTGTTGCTGCAGGCTTCAACTGTTTTGGGAAATCCTTCCRCCACACAGGTTCACAGGGAAGTGTGAGCTCCTAGCTATTGGGGCAGCTTGAAATGCCAGAGGATTTTGCTTTTGGACACAGAAGGGGCACAGACAACTCATTTTGCTTTTCCAAACATTCCACACGTCAAAACAAGCTGGAAAGCCCGCACGGATATTTTTTGCCTCCTTGTCTGCAACCTCAGAGTCCACAGGCCTGTCACAGTAGGAAACAAAGGAGGGGGAGGTGAAAACAAAGAGGTGATTTCCCCCGGTGCTGTGTGCCATTCCAGCTGTGCTTGACGACTTCCCTTTCTGGCGGTGGGAGGGAGCTGTGACTTATTTCTTCTGTCAAGAGCTGGCTGTTCCTCTTCCTGCAACCTGCCATTTGATTGCTACAGGGTACTTTAAACATTGGTGGAGCAAAAGGGATACCCTAAAGTAAGTGTCAATAAATGCWTTCTTTCTCCCTAACAAGTGATAGCTAACTAGCTGGAGTAATTTCTTTGCATCCCCCAGCTTTGCGAATCATGGTTATTCACCCCAGGAGGCTTTGATCTTTCTGTATTACTTATCTGTTAAATAACTGATCCATCTCTTGGATGGACCTGTTGAATGATGGTATGATTGTCCTTCCTTCAGCTCCTGAAATCACRATTCTAAGTGTCTAAAAATATCACTTTCGTTTTGACTAGAAATCTTAGTTTCAGTTGCCTATGTTTCAGGAAAGGAAATGATTTTCTAAACACATACAGAAGGAACTTTGCTTAGGGACAGGCTCCAACCTTGGCAGTGGCTCTACATACCCAGAGCTAGGATGTATCTGAGATCTGGTAATGAGATGCTGTTGWTAGGTGCCAGAAGATCAGCCTGCTCTGATGCCCAAAAAATCAGGATATTTTTAAGAAGGGCAGGGAGATATTTCATAACAATGAAGACCTTTTTTTCAGGACTATATTAAGCAACTTTAAAAATAGAAAGTTTTGTCAAGGCCTATCATGGCTTGCCACATGCTTCCTGCTGTGTCCCTTCATGCCAGCTTATCTTGTTACTCTTTTTCTTTGCAGCAAAGAGMTCTTTGGCCTAAATGAAAAAAAAAAAAAAAAATTGAACCAATCCCTGGAAGCATCATTTTCAGTGCTTCATGCATTGCAGCCACCTGGTGCTGTTCCATTTAGGTGGACAGTGGCACTGGCAGCCAAGAAATGTGACGGTCACTCAGCCCATGAGGATTTCTCTGGACCACTTCAAACTTCACCTGCCCCACCACCTAACCTCTACCTCAGCGACAGCGCAGGCACAGCTTCCTCAGTAGCCAGYTGTCCCAAGGGAGCAGCAATGCCTTTGGCACAGGCTGGGCAATTTGCTGGTGCCTGCCCTGCCTAGCCTGGGGTGGCTGCCCAAGCTGGACASTCTTTCTGGAGTCTCTTTTGAAGATCTACCAGTGCTGGCAGCTGCATTTCCTCTTGCCCCCCAGATCAGGGCATCAGCTGCCACCTTGCTCTCCTGGAAATCCCTATGACCCCCTGGGAGCGTGGGAAAAATAGGAAGCCAGGTGGTCCCAGGTGGGTCATGGCACTTCAGTGTGGCTCAGGCCATCTCCAGTTCTCCACCAAGGAAGGATGCATTACTGATGTGTGACCCCCTTTGGCCAAAGGGCTCCTTTTGTGGGACCATCAACTCCTCTTACATTGCCCCAACACTGCCTGAGTATTCCCCACAAGTGGTTGTTCACCGATGGGGACCCCTGACCATCTGATTGGAGAGGCTTTGGAGTGCTGTGAATGTGACWCCTGTCTTGGAAGGGCTCCTTGCAGCGAGACAAGTGAACTGGAAGAGACTGGAAAAAGGAGAAGTTGGTGCAGAGGGAGACGTGAGGAAGAGGCCCGCAGGAAACACTCAGAGAGGGAAAGAAAATGAAAAAAGGAAGAGMTGAACAACAGAGAAATTATTTAAAGGCACAGAGCCTTGGTGGGATTCAGAATAAAGAAACTGAAATAATTTTCCAAGGAATATTTGAGCACCAGGCAATGTACCTTTCAGRCAGTGCTCCTATTACCCTTACCTGGAATACAAATGCCCAAGCTAGTGTTAGGAAAATTAATCCACAAGCACCAGAGGTTTATGTCCAAAAAGGAGACAGAGGAGTCCCKCAAATTTATTCATGAATAAAGGGAGAGGTCATGGGCATTTCCCATGGGGTCTCTCAAATTCATAGAGGACGCAGCCTCCTTTTATCCCAATTTCCCTGCCGCAGTCCCCTCTCTCTTTCCCCACTGGCTGAGGTACTTGAAAGTTACAGGCTCCCCGAAACGCCTGATGAAACCCCCCTTCTATCATACATTGCCCCCTATCAATACACATCTCTGTGTCTCTGCTCTGGTAGTCTATTAACATAGACTGGGGTAAGCCAATCAGTAGAATTCCTATGCAAATCCTTCCTATTGWTTCTTTCTATCTCCCAATATCAGTCTTATCTCACCCCAGAGTCAGAGTTTGTTTGTAAAGACATTATCTTCTCATTCCTTTCTCTAGCAAGGACTCCCTCTGTAATCCTTGTCCCTGCTACCTGTTACCTCCAGCATGCTGTTCCATCTCTCAAGAAYGGTGCCAGCATTCACATGTTATTGACTGTGCCTGACAGCATCAGTAGATTTATCATGCACAACTCTTTCCACTKTCTGTTTCATGAAGGGGGCTGTGGCAGACACCTTGGGTTGGTGTCTGGGCAAATGGAAGCACAAGAGATGAAGCAACTCATGGTTATCCGGGAAGGCAGTGTCAGAATTGAGACCAGAGCCCAGAGGCTGAGGGTCYCCTTGACTGTCCAAGAGATCAAAAAAGAGCAATAGTTATTGCTTTCAACTCCTTTAATATCTCCAGAGTGCATGCAAATGCATATTTTGAGGTGCTAGTATCTGTAGTGCGAGGATCTTTATTTAAAACATCTGTTTCAACATTTCCACTTTGAGCCAAAGGAAACATTCCTCTGCTTTGTAAGTACATCGTTGGCCAGACCTCTGAGCAGATACCTTACTGATATCCAGCAAATCTTGTTTTAAGTTGACCTGATCTGAACAACATTCTCTAGCACCAACTGCTGCTTCTTCCCAGACATGTCTTCCCCTGTGGCAAAAAACCCCAACCAACCAAACACCTTATTAATCTTTATTATTATTATTATTATTATTATTATTATTATTATTATTATTATTACTTAGTTGGAGTATGTCATGAGGACTTTCCCTTCAGCAACCTCGAGAAGTCTGCTGGCACCTGGTGCAGGATCTGAAGACTATTTACATTCCAGAGGAATTTGCTGGGAAAGTCCAGGACTCTCAGGGCTTTGAACACATCTGAGGAGAGACGCCTGAGTGCCGTAATTCGAGACGGGGCTCTCTGCTCAAGTGTCTGAAGCCCTGGTCCAGTTGCAAACCAGCTCTCTGCAAGTTTGACTGGCTCGGTCTGTACGCACAACAACAACACAGCGAGGGTGCAGGTGCTGCCCAAGCACGCCTGGCTGAGTTTGCGAGGCTGCATAGCCTGTGGCGAGAAACCTCAGGTTTGCTGCTTGTCTGCCACAGACTCAACGCTGCTGTTATTGTTTTGCTGACTGTAGCTGAGGTGCTTCACAGTCACAAATATCAAAGGGAAAGAAAATGTTTCATGGGTCTCCCCCACGGTCCTGTTAACAGGATGTGTTACMAAAGCAAAATTATTTTCTTACAGATATGGCCCCCATAATGAAGCAGAACAGACTCAAAGGTGAGTACTTTTGACCACAGGTCCTTTCAGTCCTGGAGGACACAAGGGCAGCTTCATCAGCTCTCTCACCACAGCTGGCCTTTTGGCTGCGTGRGACATAGACAAAATACCTCCTATTGTAAAAAAACAAAAGACAGTAAAGGTCTAGCATCCAGGTGAATGGGTACCAGTCAGCTGTCTTTGAGGCAGGCTTAGAGATTTTCTGCGTTGTGCAGAAAATTGCTTTTTGGTGCCATGCATGTGCAGCAGCAGCCAGCCTGGATTCCTACAACCCTGACTTGGAGCCAGTCATCATCACACCCAGCCCCCTCACRTACAACACTTCTCCATGCTGAACTCTCACCTCCCTGCTCAAGAGAAGAGTCAGAGTGCCTCCCAGAGTGCTGGGACTCTTGCTATTGCCAGCCGATTTTTCCTAGAAAGATCAGAACTAACAGATAGAGCATGGGTACAGTAAAAACCACAGAAAAGTGCTCTGTGATCAAATATCTAAATATAGTCTTATTTTTGCAGAAGCAGCAAAGCAAGCACTGACTCTAAGAGCATATGCATGCTCACCCTGGAAAAGAGGTGGCATTCTGTGGTAGCCCACTGGGCTGAAAGTAATCCCGAAGGCTGTGGCAAAAAAAAAGGAGTAGACGTAGTGGCCTCTTGTCCCCAGTCTGTTACCAGTTAATTCCTGCAGCAGTTAATTTTTCTATTCACAGGTCCACAAAACACTAATGCCTGACGCTCTCTGCTCCCAGTGCTACCCTTTAGCTTGCATTTTGGGTATGCAGATCMGAAGCAGAGGCATTAAACTCAGAGTCCATTTTCTGTCATATAAAGGTGGATGACTATCAAGGGCCACWGGTCTCTGACTCACCCCTCCAGCTGTGTTGGGACATTTCCACCATCCTCCCTGTTTCTTACCCCATGCCCTGATGCCTATGCCTCTGCTCTGCTGGCTTRAGCTGCTGTGGCAGGTGATAAAATCTAATAAACCAGCTGGGAACTGGGTCAACAGAGCAGCAAATACACATTTACCCCTGCACACCTAGCAGGCACTGGCTCCTTGGCTTTGTTTAKTAGAGTGGAAAGGGTTTACTGTGCCTGCATGTTGGCTACCCAGATTCATTCTGCCTTTCCCCAAATGTATAATAATTTCCTCCCTCTACTTTTCTTTTAAGGTGAACAGGGTGAACAGTCATAGCCTTAGGAATGTTTTTTATCTCCCACTGCTGCGGTTGCCCTGTGGTCATAGATAATATAATATCATGGGGCATTTGGAGTTTTACGTCTTGCTGCATTCCTCAGAAGTTTTGTCACCCATTTCATCCTGGCACRGGCATAGACCCATGAGTAACACTGCTCCCATGCATCTCTGTGTGTGCCAAGAGAGTGAACATCACTGATCTCCACCTGGKATGGCAGGACTGAACCTGCTTAGAGCTGCTGAGATTTCAGGATACCACAACAGCAATTTGTTTACATTATATAGCTCCAAGACAGTTGCATAAACAGGCCTTGGCATAGTGTTTTGATTAAAAACACTCTGCTGTATAGGAGAGCAAATACTATTATTCTTTTTCTTGGTAGAATCAAATTTGGAAAAGGGGTAGGAAGGGCCATGCATTTCTTAAAGAGTGAACCTCCAGAAAGCAGGAGACCAGTGACATCAAAGGCTGGCAGTGCAGAGCATCTCTACAAAATCACATCAGTTTTTGTGACTTTGCTGTGAGCCTACTGATTGTGCTTTCAGCCTTGGGTAAATCACTGGCTGTCTCTCTAAAGGCCATTTGTTTCTTGGGCTATGAAGTAATGACTTTGAAGGCAGGGGAAAAAACCATCTTGGACTTCCCCTTTGATATATCTATTCAGTTTGGTAATAAGCAGTGGAAGTTTGATGCTTCCTTTTATGTCTACAGTAGAGTACAAAAGTACATGGTAAACTCCTCTTTCCATTGCAAACACAAAAATAGCAGCATAAATTTGAGGGTGGTTTCTCCTGGAGATACTGTAGAATAAAAGAGCATAACTCCCACGCATTTAACCACCCACAAGAGTCAGYGTGAGCCACCAGGGGCATTCTCTATGTGGTCTGTCACACTGACAGAAAGGGCCTAGGGGATGAATTACCTCGTGTGAACTGGTAGAGCCCTTCTGCTTATGATACACACCTCTGAACTCCCCCAAACTAAGAAGTGGCTGTATTTAAAGAGATCTTTAAAGTCTCACATTTGGTAAGGTTCCCAGACTTCTTCATAAATGTTGAAAGAGGTAAAATTTAAAAGCAGAATAAATATGTTTGGTTAGGTGAAAAACTGGATACATCATGCAATTTGTTTTAAGACTCAGTATGGCAAATCCATGTATCACAAATTCTATGACCTTTAGGTTGATAACATAACTTGCATATTCCCTCATTTCTTGTAAGAAAAAGACCAAGAAACGGAATGTTTTCTCATGTTCTTTGTGTGAAAAAAAGAAATTAAAGAAACTTAGGAGGGAGAATGTTCTTTTCTTCTCAGCACCCAATCCTCTTTCAAAAAGGAAGAAAAAAAAGCCTTTGTTCTATGTATTTGTGCCAGTCCTTTCAGCTTGAGCTGAAGATCTGTAGTACTACCTAATATGAGAGCTTGTAGCCAGCTTTACAAGAAGATGAAAACATAACCKCYGTTTCAGCACTTCTTTTGGAGACARTCAGGTGTTTTTTCATGTTGTTGAAATTTTGTAGTAAATTTCACCTCTTAAGGAGGAAAACACATTTGCTTGTCTCATGAATTTCCCCATTATCATCATTTGAGGAATAATGTGCAAAACGTTTTAAGGACCTGTCAAGAGCCACTTTCCCTTGAAAAGAATATTTTATAAACATTTTCTGGTTATAAATACATCTTGATGGTCTAAACAAAAATATGTTTTCATGCACTGATTTTATCTTCATGTAAATCAAAAACTCTTGACAGCCTCCGCCTTGCAGACAAAATAAATTCAGGAAGGAACATGTATTTGTGTCCTTTTTTGTTTGTGAGAATGTCCGAGATCCACTCTCAAAAATAAGCAAAATTGTTTTGGACTCAAAATTGCCTTGTACTCCAGCCACACACATGGCCACTACTAAATAAACCACTAACCATTCTTCCTACCACAATGCAACTTCCATTTTTGATGCCACCAGAAACGTGGTACTTTTCAGGCAAGGGAAAGATCTAAAAATTTCCCAGAGAATTCTGAGAGGAAATGGAAGGCGTTATAATGACCTTGTCCTTGTACTGTTCAGWGCTATGATTGCATTTCACTTGTTCTCTGACCTCTTTGCTTACCATCAGAGAAGAAAAAGCTTTCCGTGTTACTCATTATTAAAAAAAAAAAAACTTTTGAGGAATTTTTGGACTAGAATGATGTTTGTTCACTCAATCTTGAACCCTYGTGCTTTTCATAAAAGTTTGTGGAAATGTTCAACTGGCCTGGAAATTTTCTTAGACGAAGCCAAGGTATTATTACCACATGTTTCAGGAACACTGGAATTACCCAGCTTTGTGGATGTCTGTGTAGTAATATTGAGCAACTGCAGGGGATCCCAAGTGTGTCCAGTTGGGATTCRTGCCAATTCATGGGCATGAAACCACATGTTTTAAAAACACCCTTCTCCCTTTGAAGACCAACAAGGGCAATATGTGGTCTCTTCTCATTAATGTTTGTGTTTTGTGCCCCAAATAATCACGCTAACAATGAATGCCAATGCCAATATCAAGTGCTTCCAGCCTTCTATGGGTGCATCATGCAGTCTTCACCTCTCCTGTGTGCCCATGGATAGTGTTTGTGTGAAGTGGCAGCAGAGAGCGATTTGCGGCTCRGGGCGGATCAGTATCAGCCTGTCCCTGTTCCTCTGAGCAGGGTCAGGAGACAGGGGTGGAGCTCAGATCTTGGCTGCCCATTCAGATTTGTCATTCTGCAGCCAGTGGTAAGGCAGGTGAGCCTTGGGCACTGAGTTTGTGGCTATCCATGGTCTCAGGTAACAGATGTGAGCAGAATGGTCTTCCCCCAAAGTCACGGTATGTTTTGGGAACTGGGGTTATGTTTAGTAATATCACAAGTTACATTTGATACCAACATCACACAATGTATTAATAAAAGACTACAAGTCTATATCCAAATCTCAATAGCTTTGGAAAATAATTTTCCTAGCTCTATAAAGGTTATAAGTTGCAATACCTGCGTTATTACAACCAGAGGATTTATTAAAACAGATACTTGTGCCTGTCTGTAGTGGTAAAGTGTGAAGTGTTTTTTCAACATAGGAGAATGAGTATATCAGCATTTATATTTTGACAGTCTAAAAAAAATGCATCCACTTTTTCATTTGCTAAAAATGCACACGAATATCAAGCTAAGTAGAGTTTAAAGCTCCGCGATAAGGAGTTGAAACAGCATCTGCTCCAGAGATGGGACACAGACAGCTCTGATATCAGCAGGGGCTTCTGATTGCAAATTGCCAGAAAAAAGAAAGCAATATTTTAGTCAAAGATATTTGTCAGATCTAAATGTCATATGACTGGCTATTATCAAGGAGAGCCAATATGTCTGAGGTAATATTTACCACAGACCTAAGAGGTTTTGTGGTGATCTGAGGCAATACTGCTGTGGAGGCGGAAGGAAAAAATACAAAATGTCAAACATTACTGAGCAGTTTTCATTTTGGTGGCTCCCTGAGCCAGGTGGGGTTTCTGTGCATTTAATCTCTCACTCCTGGTCCTCTGTTTCCCCTGCAGCCCTGCAGGCCCTGATGGCACCTTTATGTTCAGCACCCCCTGGCCACAGGGCTACCTCCTTCTTTTTGTTTGGGGTTGTCAGGTGAGAAATAAACATGGAGCCCCCCGACCCCATAGTAGTCCCCATGGAGTGAGGTCGAGTGGGTCAGACCGTGCCACCAGCTGGGACCAAGAGGGGGCTGACTCTTCCTGCCCTTTGCCATTCACACTGTGTCCCAGTGCTGAGTGGCTTCTGGCAGCCCCGAGCCCCAGCTCTGCAGTGGGGTTGCCTGACTTCCACAGCCAAGGGCTCCACAGCCCCTTCCTTATGCAGGACAGGCGTGGGATGAGTTTTCCCAGGGGTGAGCAGGGGGCACTCAGTCCATGGCACTGCAGTTTCCATGCAAGTCTGCACGCCTGTGCTGACACTCTTTATGTTTTCAGGARCGAGGATCATTTCTCAACAGTGCCTGGAGGTATCCACGTAATTTTAGAAAATACATAGGATCCTCTGCCTCAACTGACCTGATTTTGATTTGTGGATTGGGATTTTTTTTTCTTGTCAAAACTCTTCTGGGGGTTGCAATGCCCAAATTAGGATGAGAAGGCAAAAGGGACAGTGCATTCCAGTGCACTTTTTTTTTTTTTCTTTTCTGGTTATTAATTAGTAAAAGTGAAAAATAGGACTTAAGGAAAATGACGGACTTTTTTTTTTTTTTTTTTTTTTTTTTAATTGGAATACCCATTTCATTAAAAAAAAAACAAAACAATATCTCTCAGAACAACTTGGAGGGCTATTACAAGCTTTGATGGAAATTATTTTATTGCCTTTAATACTTCTTCTTAGAAAAATCCTTCTTTCTAATTTTGAGCAATTTTGCTTTGAAATGTAAGGTCTTAAACACAAAAAAAATATAAAATTCAGGCAGTCTTTTTTTTTTTTTTTCTGATGAGCAGAAACATTCCCATTTGGACTTCTCCCCTCTGTCCCGAAGAAGAAAAAAATTTAAGTTTATTGAGAAAGTTAATGAGATAAGAACGATACATTCTGCCCTCATAAATACCTGTACATACCCTACCCATGATACCATTTCAGTGCACAGCAGTGGCACTTCACAGTACCTGTCGGATTTCTTCTTATTTGCTGCAAGCTTAATTCCTCCTTATCTCCAAGGACAGAAATCCACAGACCAAGTTTGACCTTGCTGTAATTCTGAATGATGTCATTTTGTCATTGCTGAATTTGGTCCATTATGATTAGAAAGTGTGCTTAGCTGGTGAGGAAATTAGCTGAGCSTATGTAGTTAATTTTAAGCATGCTTTTAATGCTATCCCTTTTCAACAAACCACTTAGACACATGCTTAACAGCCCGTGTGCTTGAAGTTAATTAAGTGCCTAATTGCTTTTCTRTATGTGGGCCTGAATAGGGATGGACTAAAGCATGTACTTCAGTTCTCAGTTCAATTGCATCCTTTTTAGCAGGGCTGCTCCAACAGGACAAGGGCTCATGTTTTTAAACTAAAAGAGGGTCSATATAGGTTRCACGTAAGGATTAAGTTTTTAACAATGAGGGTGTTAAAACGGTGGAACAGGCTGTCCAGAGATGTTGGTAGGTGCCCCATCTCTGGAAACCTGCAAGGTCAGGCTGGACAAGACTCAGCACCCCGATCTAGTCAAAGATGTGCCTGCTCACTGCAGTGAGGTTGGACTAGAGGCTTCTAAAGGTCCCTTCCAACCCAAACTGTTAGGATTCTAAAAAGCAACTGTTTTCCTAACCCTTCAACTTGCCTCCATCCTAGCTCAAATCTATTTAATTCCCATGACAGCAAACTCATCCCTGTGTTCACCTAACAATATTCCAATTGACACAAGTTGTGGCCTCTTCATGCTAGCTCTAACTACACTTGTGAATAGTTGTAATTAAATCCAGAAATCCAGTAATGTGGTATTAATTAGCCTAACGGTGAACAGAGAGAGAAATGTGGTTTCTTAGGCAGTAAAATTCCAAAAATTGCCTGTTGCCATAGGACAAGGGGTAATGGTTTTAAACCAAAAGACAGCCCATTTAGGTTACATGTTGGTAAGAAGATTTTTTACAACRAGAACGGTGAGATTGCCCAGCAAGGTGATGGATGTCCCATCCCCATCACAAGGCCAGGGAATGTTGGTACTGCCTGTGTGGGGGGAAAAGCAAAGCTCCTTCCTCTTGTGCTGTATATTGTGAATGCTGCGTTCTCACATTCTGTGACTGGTCAGTAAATTGTATTTACCCCACACCAGGCTGAATGTGTGCGTGTAGAAGGTGAAATTTCACTAAGTGGAAACACTGGCAAGAGGAAACTTGAATTGTGACATTATTGCACTGCAAACATCAAAGCGCCCCCAGAACTGTTTATCAGAGAAACCTGCAAATCACTTGAGTGATTCATTGATACKAGATTATACAAGAAAAAAAACCAACAATGAGAGAAGTTGCCAGAAACTGGAAGCCTGGGAAATAGGGTCTTTTGTAGTAATATTTRTAGCCATATAGTATCTTACAGTATGACTCTGTAGGCACAAAACTGTTGTTGAAGCAAAGAGCAATCAATAAACCATGTCACTGCAGAAGCTTTTGTTATGGAATGCGTTAGAAATTTCTTCATACCTCCCAGCCTCTCTGGAAAACTAACTTGAACCCAAGACCTGGCAAGGTGATGAAGTTTCCACCTCTGGAAAAACCCTGTGCTAGTTTCTTGAACTGTGTTTTCTGCTACAGTGGTAGCAATTGCCACTACAGCTGCCAGAGAAACCGATGGACCTGCTGCACAGACTGGGATGTGTTCCAGAGGCAGGTGAATGTTARGATCTATTTTGACAGAAATGCAATATGCATTTCTAGAAATGCAGGCCCATCTGCAGCTGGGATGACAGCAAAGGAACTGTTGTTTCCCTGCACTGTGTGCCTCTGACCCGTATCTCCACCAACTGCCCACAGGCAGCTGAACTGCTGTCATAACAGAGACTGTAGTTTTCCTGGACTCTGGTAGAACACCTAAGAATCCAGGTAGCCCTGGGATTAAACCTAATCCATGCTTGGATTACTCAGGGATCTGCTACAGAGTGGAGCTCAGTGAGACCAGTTTGGGTCCCTTGAGCTCCCCATCACAGCATGTGTCTCCAGTGAGTGTCTCCAGGCTGCACTGATGATGGTGAACTGCTGAGGAGCAGCTGCTGGAGCCCTGTTACCAGTAACAGCAATCTGGGGACCTGCAGTGTGGCCAGTTCTGATACCCACTGCTGTGTCTGCAGTAAAGTGCAGAGCAGCCTGCTTTTTGTGCATTCCTGGTACTGGCTGTTACCAGGRCTCTGTCTGGCTGTCATTGCAGTGCTTGGGAGGCATCACTCTAACAAGTGTGGGCAGGCTGTGGGATGGGGAGATGTCACCGGTGTGAGGGTTGCTAAGAGAAGAGCTGCTGCTGCGTGTGGTCGTGTGCCACACCATGGCCATCTCCTTATGAGCTGTAACTCAGTAGCACAGACTCCAGAAAGCTCTGGGAGATGAGTCTGAAGCACCCAAGCGCAGCAAACAGACCAAGGCTACTCTGCAGTCTGGTCTTGGGTCTCCCAAAGTCACATGGAAGAGCTGCACTGCAAGCAGGTGAGTGAGGAGCCGTGCTGAGGACTGCCAGGTGGGAAAGGAGCTACTGTGTCTATTCCCTCACCGAGGCACTTCATTGAAGACCTTTGTCCCTCCTCACTGAGACACCCTGGGGCGAGGAGACTGGTGAGAGTCTGGGCTGAGGCCCTGGGCTGGGTTTCTCGGGTTCTGTATGAGTCCAGAGGCAAATAAAGCATTTCAGAAAGTGTTGGGAAGAGAGGGAGATGGAGCACAGACACACACACACACACACACACACACACACACACACACACACACATGCACGCTTTGCTTTTTGCTCCAAGCCTCCAGAGGCACCTTGACCCTCTTGGGCTGTTCTCACTCGGGCAGAGCATTCAGGAGCTACTTCTATCTGTGTCTCACCTCAGTCTTATGCCAGGGAATGTCTTGGGGCCTTGAAGAAAGCCACAGTGTGTGTGCACTGCCTGATGCATCTCCAGAGACTGATGTACAGCACGCTGCTTTGAGCTGCCTCAGGGACCCCAGCACTCTGCATCCACTCAGCTTCCCAAGGCAAGCAGGGAGGTTCCCAAGCAAGGACGAGTGGATGGCACATCCTGTCTGCATGAAAGAACTCTAAGCCCAGGAGAGGTCATTAATCCCCAGCACCTTGTGAGCTCTTCACCACTACAGCAGCTGGTTCAGACATGGAGCCTCTAACAACGACCAGGGAGAAGCCAGCCTGTGTATTGGAYGGCAGCCTTCTGGTTTCTTTCTCACCTGCTCTGTGACATATTGCCTCTTCAGGTGCCTTCCTGCAGCCTGGAAATCCCTGAAAGGCAGGGCTAAGTCGACATCCCTGTCTTTACCTATCTGCTCTACAATATRCTGCTCCCCAGCTTGATCCAACAGATCTGCTGCTTACAGAGTTGCTCTGACCACAGGAAGGTCTCTGTCTGGAATTTGCCCTCATCCCTATCCTCATTCCACTGTGAATGAGTATTGCTGGTGTGTGATGGTGTTTCACAGTTTGCACTGACTTTCCTGAGGCTCCTCTCAGCTCATTTCTCCAGGTCCTCCTGGAGAGCAGCCCTGCAGCTGGTTGTGATGAAGGGAGTCTGCCATGGACTGAGAGTGTGTGGGGATCCTGCTGAGCCCTCACAGGGCTGGGTCTCTAGCAAGAAAATTGTTTCAGAGAGGTTGGCCTGCAAGGGGCACGGGTGCATGAACTTATATTCAAGCAAGTCASTGGCTTGAATGAGACTTAAGGAGTGAGGTGCATGAAGGTAAGCAGGAAAGAGAAAAATAAATTTGGGCATACCACAGCATGGGCATACCACATAAACCTCACRAATTCAGTCCTGGCAGCTGTGGTTACCGTTTCTGAGTAAGTGGGAGGTTGTATTCTTAGTCTAGGTGATGCCACCTTGAAATGATTCCTGCCCCGTGTCACGCAGGGAAAGTGGCAAAAAGGAGAGACTGTGCTGGCCTCCCTRTGTCTCTAATGATCTGAGCTGGGCAGCTGTAAAGGTACCAGGACTGCTGAGACCCTGCTGCCTTGGTGCTGGTGACACTGGKATTTAGGAAGGTGACAAACTACCACTGGAAGTGAGGAGTTTACCCTTGTCACCAGGGCTCTGAGACTTGTCAGGAACTGCAGGGTTTCATCCAGAAAATTACATACTGTTAGTCAAATTATCTTGTGTTTTGCCATTGCAATTTAGGCACACCCGGATGGTAACAGGACAATCATCTCGTAGAAGAGGGAGCATCTTGGCATCTGTGGAGATGATCAATAATCTATTTCTTTCCATCTTGACAACTTCCATTCAARGAACTTAATAGTTGTATTATTCTTGCTGATGTGCCCTCAGTACCAGAATAGCTGGGTTGGGTGGATGCTGCAGAGAGCATCCCTCAAACCAGATAATTCTGCATGACCTTGTCCAGCATCTAGGAAGTAGCAGCAGGTCTTTCTAGGAAATAATGACTAGAGAGAATAGAGTCAGAGAGCTCTATTCAGGCGCAGTGCTGCAAACAGAGCTCCCTCCTATCTCTCAGTATACTTAGAACTTGCCTTCTGGCTGCTTAGATGCCACTCATTTGCCATGAAATTTTTAAGGACTTCATTCTTGCATCCTTAACTTCCCTGTTCAGTGTTCAGAAAAGAGAGTCCTGAGAATTCCAGCAGCTAGTGGGATGCAGAGTTAGTGCACTTAACAAACTCTTTTTTAGCCTCAGCCATAAAGTAACACTCAGGAGTCAGTTTTACAGTGATCACATGCAGTCTGACTGGGGAAAAGCAATAAGAGCTTCGTTCAGCTGTGGGCTTTGCTTGCAATTATGAAAGACTTCTTTTGGGAGCCAAATGGGTATATGGTTTTAATAGCTGAACATTCTCCCAGGAGCTGGAGAGGCCTTTTTGTGTTCCTTTCTTTACTTCTTTTGATAAAGACAACAGCAGCTGGAAGCATTTCCTTGAAGCCCTTAGCAGTTTCTCTTTTGCTGGGGATTTTTCTGGGGTGTAGATAGAAAGGTTTTCCCCCACTTCAGGAGAGCAAAGCATATATAGAGTGGTATTTCTGAACAGATTTAGAGGGCTGTTCTGGTTTTATGCAACCTCAGAGTTTAGCAGAACATATTAGTGGTGAATAGATCTTTCACTGTACCGGCCTCGCTCCCTCTGTCTTCGGCTAGAAAAGGGAAGCAGATCAGCTTTTCTTTGGAAACACATGCTTATGCTTTTCCTTCCATAKAGGTGTTACTCGGGGAAGAGAACCAGGGTGCAGAACCGGGCTGGTCGCGCCGCAAGCACCGCCGGTAACTCAAAACTCCAAAGCCGCTCCCGGGTGAGGCCGCCAGAGGGCGGTGTAGGATGCGGGATTCGGGATGCGGGATGCGGGATGAAGGATGAGAGCGGGGGATGCGCGGGGGATGCGGAGCGGGAGGAAGGCTGCGGGCTGAGGGATATGGGGTGTGGGGTCAGGGGGAGCAGACCCGAGAGTCCCAGTAATGGGTTTCCCCAGTGCCTGGCAGTCTGCTCCTCGACATTGCCTCAAACTGTGGTGTTTGCCTTCTCTCTCGCTGGAAAGTTCGCACTGGTTTTTAGAGGCTGGCCGGCTAAATGTCGTCCGCCGCAAACTTGCTGCAGGAGCAGCAGCCCTACGGAAATTTCAGGTTCTTTAGTGAATTCAGGCTTTATTTTCTACAGAGGAAAAAAATTGCTCCAAACCGTGAACCAGTGCGAAAATGAAAAGGACAATAGCATTCCCCCACAAATAATCAAGGACATTGAAAGTGACAGGAGGCAGCAAATCAAGCCGGTTGTTTGACAAGACAGAGGTTTTAAGGAACAATTTGAAGAGTTAAATGAATAGCTGGRAAAGTGACAAAAGACATTTGTTTCACAGGGTACAACAGCTCTGGTGCTTAGCTCTGGATGGCAGCAGCASCTTTGCCTCCTAGCACTTCCTTGGAAGCAGCACCTTCCCTCCGTGTTTGGCATCAGAACCTCAAGACTGACCCTGGCTCTGCAGTGACCTCCATGCACCAGGGGCTGCCCAAGTCAGCCGCTGGAGAGAGCACACTATTTGCATGGCTGTGGATTTGGGTGAATCACAGGCATCCTGCTTTCAGAAAGCTAAAATTGCTTGCAAACCAGACTGGAAACTGCTGCATGAAACAGGAAATAAATATCAGATTTGTTTTCTTCTGATTCTAAATAAGAACCTCCATATAAGGAAGGGAACCAGAATGATCCTGAAAACTGGGTTTCCTTCACTTTGCTTTGCATTACAGATCAATAATCAACTTCTCTTAGAACTGCCTGGTCTGGCCCTGAGCTGTGAGGGTAGACATCTGCCTCACCTGTGTTTTTTTGGGTGGCTARCTGGGGCTCAAAAGATGCTTTCATGGCAATTATATGAGTTAGGAGGTTCTTACATCTCACTGTCCAACTATTTGTTGGCTCTGCTCCTGCTGGAATGCCTTTGGTGGGTCCTGTGATGYCAGTGGATAGGTTTTTTACAGTCTTGTACACTGTTGGGAGAAAGATGTCTCTGTGATGGAGCACAGTTTCAAGAGGAGTGGMGTGACAGTTGGAACCAGTGGGAGAGGAGGTTGTGCTTTAAATGGGCAGGACGGGTTATTTGGGCTAGGGGGAGGTAGTGGGAAGAGGATATAGGGGGTTTGGAAATGTTTAGTTTGTGGCTGATTGGGGAAAATGTGACAGCCAGGGTGACTGGCTGCTGTAGAAAGTGGACAGGGTGTTTGCTGTGCTGGCAAGTGAGCACTGCCCACAGCACTCACTTGACCATGTCATCCTCTCGGAGCTTAATTGCCAAGATCATGCTGGTCTTTTATCTCAGTTGCTTGYTGCAGAACTGGAGGAAATTACACTCCTTAACATTTATCTCAACATGGAGACCTTGAGTAGCCCCTCATTTGCAAACACCAGGATCAGAGCAGGGTTTCTTTTGTGTGTTGGTGGATAAGCTGTTGGCACGGGAGATCTAACAGTGTGGGTGGGAGTGGTTGTGGGAAGAGGACGTGGGGCAGAATGGTCTGGCCCCTTTGCAGTGCCAGAGYATGTTACAGCTCACTGGTTGTGCTGATCCATCCACTGGTCCTGAAAAATCAGCTCTCCAAATCCATTGCTCCCAGTTCTCATCCAAGACACAAAATAAAATGAAATAGGCAAATTATGTAAATCCCTCCCTTCACCATACTGCACTAGGGGATCTGTGCTGGCCTGGGATTTCAGCAACTCTTTGCTGCAGAGCCTTGATGTGAATAAAGACACAACTTGAGGATGTTCAGTTCCAGATATGAGAACTGGTTCTTGCTCAAACTTCACCACGGCAAAATTCACAGGGAAGGAATAACCAAGAGAGCTAATCCCTGAATTATTCTGCTGGGAGGGAGGACTCTTTATGTCCCCCTTTTCAATTTCGAAACTGCTTGGCTGTTATGGTCTCTTCTCCTCTGCACAAGCCACGGGGCTGGTGGCACCTCTCAGTGGGACAGCACCCTGACCATCTCTGTGGTTTTATCTTCTCCCTCTTGAGTGTTCCAATGTGGTCAACAAGAGAGTTTCCACAGAGTCCATGAACAACTCCCAGATGCTTTCATTGCTCAACCGGCAAGACCTTACCAAGGGTACACATGATTTGGAAGAACTGAGCAAAGCCCCACGAGGATGTTCATGTATCTTGAAGATCAGTGCTTGGTGTTACMCCAGTCCACTTGTAGATGAACTCTGAACCAGTCCAGTTTGTCTATTCAGTAATGCTGCAGTCTCATTTTAAGGAAATAGAAAACTGTGGAGAATACTCAGCTGAGGAAAAGCTTTCCTGCATTGCAGAGGCAGGAGAATTTTTAATGAGTGTTAAACACCAGGACCAAGGGCTGACAGGACCTCTGTCCYTTCTTCAAGAGCCAAACTGGATATACTTATGATGTGAATATATTTTTATAGGCTTYACCACAGGTGCACCACTGTGTCTCAGCAAGGCAGAGGGGCTATTTTCAAACTGTTGATGCAAAACAAGCTGAAACAACAGCATCCATCACACCACCAAATTGTCATTCACAAGAAGTATGGAGGCAATTTTTGTTTAGATAAAATTTGCTGGTAAGACAGCAATGAACACGAGATATTCAACATTCTAATAAAATAGTAATGCTGCAAGCTCAGCGGCTCATGAAACATTTACAATCTGCAGCCAGTAAAGTGCAAACAAGAGATTTAAGCACCGCTGTTGCTAGATGGATGGAAACCAGTTAGAAGATTAACGGAAAGATTATTCCACACAGGTTAGAATGAGGTTCATTAAATGCCTATCAGTTCTCTCATTTGCTGTAGGAGACAGGGAGGGCTGTAGGACTGCACCTGTTGCAGCAGAGCTCATCTGCCATGCCAGTGTTAAGCCAAATGAGCTCTTCTCTTTGGCTAATAGTTTCTTTTGCTTCTCATATCTCGCTGCACCAGGAGTTTGCAGAGGCAGTATTACCACATGCAGATTCTTCTTCTTTATATGTGAAAATACATAGGTACCAGACTTGCCACAGGCTCTGGAGGGTGAGATGAAGAAGAGGGCACAGTATACACAGAGCTCTCCCGTAAGTTCAGAATAAGCACTGCAATGAAGGAGATTTCATGCACTTCTAACCCGGATAAATATTATACACCAGGCAAACTATTTTATCCACTGCTTGTTTCATTTTTAACCTTTAATTCAATTTGTCATGAACTGCAACAAATTTCAGTTGTTACTGTCACATGTAAGTGCTTCTCCACGGATCCTTCAGAGATTAAAAGTTAARAGAAGGGTGTTGGATAAGATCAGACAAGGAAGCTCCCAGATGCCTCCCTCTGTGTTTTCCTCATTACTCCAACTGAGTCATTTTGATTCCTTTCTAAGCAGTTCTTGTATAAAACAAGAAGCCCTTGCTTTTTGGTCTCTTAACTGTACAACAGGGCTCATTCACCAGGCTACTCTGCTTCTTTTAAATCTGGCTCATAGTTATTAAAATTTGCATTTTAAGAAAAGCCCTGAGGCTTTCTGTACCATTGAATATATGAGAAACAAACAAAACTGTTAAGCAGTAATTTCCTTCCTCTGCTGAGGGAGAAACATCTTTTTCTGTGTCCAGGGTCCATGAACAATGTAWCTCTGTGCAATGCTGGTGCCTTTTTAACACTGTAGTGACACAGCAACAGCAAAAAGGTCTTGGTGAAACCCTGACCCTGTTGCAGTTAAGTGCCCTTGCTTCAGGTTGTGCCTGTCATTAACGCTGAGATTCCACTCTGTGTACAGAGATAGATACAATATTCTCACAAATACTAACACAGGCTTTGACTGGCAAGAAGAGAYGTACCTACACTGTGTGCCACAGAAAACTCATAGCAATATTTAATTTGAAAAGTTTGGATCCATGTATTTTAGGACTACTCTCAATCGAGAAATACAAAGCAATGTCAATAAAACCTAAAATGGGAACTGTCATGCCCCTGGTTCCTTGAGTGTGTTTCTGAGAGTAATGGTTTAAGAAGACCCATGGTTTGGGGATGAAATGGGAAGATGGGTCATTTCTATAATAGTCAACAAAGAGGGCAAAATGCCTTTTGAAACAAGCATAGATCTACTTAAGCTCCCAAGAGGTCACAGTTTGAAAGGCAGATCAAATAATTAGTGACAATTCTATGAATTGCTGCAGTAGGTGMGGGTGGTTGGCGATGCTGAATGTAAGGGATGGAAGTTTTCTGAAACTGTTCAGCTGCCAACAGTATGAATGGTACAGGTTCCATCTGTAGTCACAATGGTGAGGCAAACTTGCAGACGTAAAGCAAATAGATGCACTGAAGCTGAAACAACAGTGTAGGGACTTTTGGGCTTTGGGAGCTTGGAAGTGGTACCATCTTCAATACTTTTAGGAGAGAGAAATATTGAGGGAAGGATGAAACAATCTGTATTGCTGTTGGCTGTAAATTGTGGAAAGTTTAGCATATGTAAGATCCTAAACTTTAAATAGATTCTTGGGATGAAGTTACAGAGATTTTCAAAGTACCAAAGCCTGAAGTTGTCATTTTAGCACCCCAGAAACGGATCTGTTTCAGGAAAGAGGAAAAGCCTTGGAAAAGGACAACATAAAGATGAAAAATTCATTACTTCTCAAAGGCAATGCAGGCACTATAGTAATCCTCTCTGGCTGTATTAATTTGTCATCCTCTTACAAAACATTGCATTAAGGAAATGCAATAAGAAAAAAAAACAAAAACAGGCAAATGAGAAAACTGTAACATCTCTGTTATTTAAAAAGAGTAGAGAACTGAATTTAATTCTTGATGTTGAAAAGTAATTGCCATGACAAGTGACATAAAAATATTAACAATGTTTTAAATAAAAATGGGTTAATTTAAAAATGTTTAAACCCCATCATGTTGTATTTGTTGCCGTGATTTCAGTTTTCATTGAAAAATGAGAGACATTTTCTCTATAAGAAAGGTGGCTGATAATCTGAAAAACAGCCAGAAAATTTTTTGTAGTATTATGGAAAGTAGGACTTCTGGCCAAGTCCAGTAACCTGATTAGATCAGAGCAATTAGAAAGGTAAAGTCAATTATTAGAGCTGTAAGTTTAAATCTGTGCTGCAATTAAAGTGTTGTCTGATTGAATTCCAGCAGCATTTTTCCCAGCTGTAGTTGAACTTTCCCTGAACACAGGGCAATTTGGTTARAACTAAGTCTGTCTCTCCTGCTTCCAGAATTCAAGCTAGATCCACATGAAGTACCTCATCACATTGTACACATCTAGCAGTATGCTGAGTTCCAGCACCTGGATTTCCACAGAAGGCGTTGGTAGAAATGTCTTTACTCTCTGAACTCCCAAATCACTTTGGAGGCTGGGAGTGATAAGCCTAAAATCCCCAAATTGAGCAAAGCAAACCCAAGTACCTTTAATGGTGTTTTTTTACCTACTGGAGACTGTCTCTTGTTAGGACAGGTTGGCAGAGCTTCTGTGTTTGATCTCAGTGGAAGCAAACAATTTTCTCCTCTGCAGGACTGTTTCTTAGTAGCTTCACCTCCAAACTGCTGAAGGAGAGCAATAAAGTTCCCTTTTCAACTTTCCACATTTTAAGTAATACAAAAATATCCCAGAATTTAGGGGCAATGATGATGAAGCAAGAAYTGGCAGAATCTRATGCACAGGAAATTCTACCTGAATATGAGGAAGGACTTCTTTACTRTGTGGGTAAYCATGCACTGGAACAAATTTCCCAGAGAGRTTGTGGAGTGTCCCTCACAGAAGATATTCAAGAACCATCTGGATATAATCCTGTGCAGTGTGCTCCAGGATAACCCTGCTTGAGCATGGAGGCTGGAACAGATGACTGACTGTGGTCCCTTCCAACCTGACCCATCCTGGGATTCTGTGTCACAGTCTTAT
The DNA here is from genome assembly GCF_030028575.1 of Malurus melanocephalus. NCBI lineage: Eukaryota > Metazoa > Chordata > Aves > Passeriformes > Maluridae > Malurus > Malurus melanocephalus. The sequence goes on from NW_026623368.1 coordinate 1,636,370, forward strand.
GAAGGACTACTTCAGAATCACACCAAAACTTCACAGGGACTTCCAAGGAAAACTCTCTGTTTGAGTGTTTAAGTGTTTCACAGTTCTTTGAGCTCACTTTGAAATCTGATAGCCAAACCATAAAACTGTATCTGATGCTCTCAGCTATTATTGTTACTGCTACTAATATTATTGATATAAATAACAGCAGAAACTTCTGGCATAGAATGTGCCAAAGTAACTCTCATTTCATCCTAGGAGAAGCTTATACAGCTTCTTTTTAAATGAATGATATTTTGGTCAGTCACTCAAGTGAGCATGCATAAAGACTGCCTTTAAAAGCAGAATGTTGCTAGCATGTGGCAGAGAGAGTTTGTTTACTCTGCTTGGGGAAAGCAGACTACCTGTGTAATTATTTCCTTAGTGAGTCTGCATAAAACTGCATAAAACTTCTATTGCATTTAATTCAGTGCAAAACATTTTCTATATTTCATGTCACGGGCAGGAATGAATATGGAGATAGTTCATCAATGCTGATATGTGATATAAAAAGAGCTGAGAAGCCAAGGGTATGAGAGTGCATAAAAATGTTTTGTGTCCTGACCAGTACATTGCCTAAAAAAAAAAATTTTACAATCAGCCCCAATTGTTCATTCCTCCCATGCAGAAGATACTCACATATTCATTTTTAAAAGGGCAAATCAACCATAATTCAGTTTATAAACTGTGAAGCTGGTTGCGAATGTCTGGATGAATATTCATTAGAATCTCTTAATCTGCCATCGACTGTGATTCATTAGGCATATGTAAATATCACTCACTTTAATTGCCCCTAAACTGACTTAACATAATATTGTCATTAGCAAATTATTAGTTATTTGTGTAACTAATGGTACATTATGGTGTACACGTTAAATCGCCAAATATATGATYACAATTATGATGATGTTTTATGCGGGGTGCTTTGTAAACTATTTGATGAAATATAATGAAGCCAAATCAAATCTGGTATGTTAATAGGACAGTYGTGGAACTTTATTATTATATTTCTACACCTTGGTGACTGCTCTAATACGTGAGCCTTTACCCCACCCCGTATTTCAGTGGTTTATGGATGGGTTTCACTTTCCATGTGTGAGGCTGGTGTGACATTCCAGTGTCTGCTTACCCTTTGCTTTACCTAATGAACTCAGTTCCAGTTAATTATTGGTGAAAGTGCCCTAGGTTGCTGTGGCAAGACCTTTTCACTGAAAGGCCAGGGGAGGGAGCAGAAAATATCACCTTTGCAGCATGAAGCGTTGATAGGTCTTGCTGGGGWGTGCTGCTGTTGGGGTAGCAGTGCCTGTAACCTGCTGGTATTTCTGTAATCTGTTAGTGTATCCTAGGATTTTGTGTTTTTCTGGCCTCTTAACTCTTGATTCCTACTCACTGGTGCGATGAGAAGTCTTGCCTGGAACATTTGACGCACCCACTCTCCAGCACTTCAAGTAGTTATGCATTAAGCAAGCAGCTTTTAACATGACAAAGTTATGGTGGTGAAACCTTCAATTAGTGCTGTTAAAAGGATTTTAATTACAAGGCTAATGATAACTGGAATATGTTTGTGCAAAAGGGATGAATGGTACCCTCAAAGGCTTTTATTGAGTCTTGTGTCTACATGCAAATGTATTTATGAGCGTGTTAATGTTTATAGACCCAGGAAGTTAAGAAAGGGCTGTTTCCCATTGCCACATATTTATTCAAGATGCATTTAATATGGCAATTACTTTATTTCTTTAAGAAGAGCTTATTAAGGCACATTTACTAGGAACTAATTAAAATGTAATGAACRCAGATCTATTCACAAATTCATACAAAGCCTCTGAAGGAATATCCTGCATTCTCAGGTGCCTCTCCAGCCATTCCTGTTAACCACGCTGCTCCACCTGGGACCTCACCCCTGAGGTGCTGCAAATCCATACCTGCAGTCAGTAACGTGGAGACAACTTCTACCATCTGCACTTCTGCTCTCCCAGTCAAACAAGACACTTCACTGTCAGGTAAATGGATGCAGATGTCATGAATGCCAAGGAAAATTTTTCACTGGGTTCAAAAGACTTTGGGACAGCTGCAAAATATCAAATGATTATTTAAATAAATTAACACAAAGCGTGGGAAATGGATGCTGAGGATGCAAAGTGGAACTATGCCATTGGAAACCTGATCCAAAAGGCCTGTTTACTTTCACTGTTGACTAAACTAMAGCTGCAGGTTTCCACTGATTTAGTTGAAACTGGGCAAAAAGCACCGGGAAATTATTTTGATGAGACCCAAATTGTAATGATTTACCTTAATTTAGTTRGAAGCAGATTTATGCTAAACCAAGGAAAACACCTCTAACATTTGGAGAACAAAGTAAAAACCCTCAAATGRTATTGTGTACTAATTTACTGGAAATAGCCCATGTTCTTATGCAGATGTTCCCTGAAATTTGCAAATATCAGGTCTGGTCTCACTCTCAGGTGTAAAACAGATCTTTGGAACCAATCAAGAGAGCTCAAATGCTGTTCAGAGGGCATCTGCAAGAAACTCATGGCAAATTAATTGCAGAATAATTCACATAAATTATTGTCTGGGTAATTTTAAATAATGAATCAAGCAGGAGAGAAGGACACATTATTACATAATTTGTTCCATCCTAACAGAAACATTAATAATGCTCAATAAGGGTAAAATAAATTGCACTTAGAGACTATTTAGTCCCATCTCAAACCTCACTGAAGGCAGCAGGGATGCTCCTCTGGGTCTGGCATGGACAGAATATGTAAGAGAGAGAGAAGCAGAAGATGGGCTGGGAGATGGGCTGTGTAACAAATCTGTTTCCGAGGCAGATATTAATGTCAGTGGGGGATGAGCTCTCAGGGAGGGCAGCTGGCAAAGCCAGACTCCAGTTCTGCCCTTTGAASACCCCGTTATAGTATCCAGTGAACTCTGCAGTGTCCCTGTGATGTTGGAAGCCTTTGGAGGGTGGAAGAGGAGGAAGGGAGGAAATGGACCTTGGGATCATACACTGTGCTGTGACACAGGACTCCAGACCTGTTTCCAGCTCTGGCACTGCAATGCTGGAAAACATTGGATGGATCAGATTTTGCTTCTTCTTCTGTGAAAGCAGAGATAGTGGGGGGAAAGAGGCACAGGCTTGTGGATGAGAAATAAGCGGGGTCGAGAGATTCCAGGCAAACACTGTGAATTGCCCATCTGAAATAAGCTGGTTTAACTTTTTTTTTTGTGGAGGGTTTTCTTCCTGCATTGACAATTTTGCAGGTCTGCAGCCACACCACAAGTTGCATTGGTGCCACAGAGAGGAGAGGGTTGGACTGAAATCTTTTTCAGCAAGGATATGTGGGGCTACTTTGTAGAAGGCCTACTTAATCAAGAACTCAGATAAAAGTGAAGTGACTGTGGTTGAGTTCACATGTAGGACAAGAAGTTTGCATTGATGTTAGTTGTTAATTAAAAAGGAAAACAAAAATAAGATGGTTTTGTTATGTTAGAATGTTTTGATTTCTTTTTAGAATCCTTTCTGGTTAATAAACCAACTGGCAGACTAAAATGTAATAATAATAAAGCTACCATAATGTGATGATTAAATACTCTGTAAGGTTGATTTTAAATTATGTGAGTGCTTGTAGCACAAGTAAGAGGTACACACCTCAAAAATGTACCTTTATTGGTAAGAAGAAAAATGTTTGGGCAAAGAACATGTAAAATAGATACCATAAAACATAAATTACTTGCTGAAACAGGACTGTTTGAAGATATTTTTCTGAGGTGGTGAAGTATGTTGCCAGATTCCTGGAGTCATGGGGCTGGGTTACAAAAATAGGTGAGATGTTTTGAAGGAAAGCAATTATTTTGATCCTGCACCTACAGTTCTTTAGCTCTGCCTCTTGCTTTCTGCTGAGGAAAACACTTGAGCTTCTGTGGTGGGTTYTGGTTTTGTGGTGTTCCACCTTTCCATTGTGGGTGTGGCACACCTGCAGGAGCCCACTTGCCATTGTCTGTCTCAGGTGTAAGACACATCAGTGCTAACACCACCCTGGTGCTTCTTGGAGGTGCTTCCTTCCTTCTGGGAGGRAATTTTCAGACCCAGAGAAAGTGAGAGCATCAGTCCCTCGGAGGAGGATGTATCTCACTCACATCCAAAAGCATATTCCGAGGCTGCATCTGATCACATGGGTAAGATGGGCAATGGCAATGCCTCGGACACATAGAGACAGACAAGTTTGTGTCCCATGTAGAGGTGTGGATGATTGTGGCAGGGGAGGATGTTGGGGGAGAGAGGAACAGAGTGGATAATTAAAGATGACTCAGTTTGCTTTGGACCCTAGCTCTGACAGGAGCCTCTTGTACCTTGAACAGTTTTCAAAGCTAACTCGCACTATTTCAGCACATGACAACTCAAGCCAAGGTGCCAGGTACCCAGAGCCCAGAATTTCTCCTTGTTCTCTCCTATTTTTTATATTAGGGCTTGCAAAGAGCTCTCCTATTACACCAGGAATTAAAACAGTCTTTGGCCTCCTTTCTGTAGGACTCTTAAAATCCCCTTAGACTGCTCCAGTCACCACGTTTTTAATATGTTCCTGGCAAACTTCCTGCTATTATGCAGAAAAAAGATCCAGTTTCTCGCCTCTGTTTTGTGAGAAAAGTGTCTGACCTGCACTTCTCCCCTTTTGTAACATTTCATTATATTGTGCCAGACGGGGGTAAAATGGTCTGGATTCCGCATATTCCTAAAATATTGAAAAAAATGAAGAATTGCTAAGTGGACTGAAAGCACACCTGAGGAACCTCTGCAGCAGTTAATGGAGAGGACATGGAGTGAGGACCCGATCACGTGTCAGAGTACTGGTACTTCCAGTCCTTGGCAAGCAGATGGGAGGAAGCAGAGGGGAACTGCTGGGGCTGCTGAGAGCAGCGCTCACTGTTGGGATCTGCAGGGTGCCCCTGGCTTCAAACCAGCTCTTCAAAGCCAGTTTTTGAAGGTGCAAATTCAGGACAATGATATATTCTTGCTTCTGTAAAGAATCTTACAGATCCGAGGGTTAAAAGCTGCTCATTATTATAATTACTCTTTTTGTCAGAACACAGACATAGATATCGAAATTAAGAATGTTTTTAATGATGACTACTTGAAGTGGGAATGCAATGGCTGTAGGACTCTCTACTGCTATTAATCTGTGAAATCAGGACGAATGTCCATCATGTCCAGCTTGATCCAATGTTCACAGTTTGGCTTATGACGATGTCTTTTAGGAATCAGGCTTGCAGGCCTTACAGAAACAGGGACTGTGCTGTCATCGYCACATTGCTTACCTTGTCTGATCAGATGAAACAAGGGCTCTCCGTGCCCAGGGAGTTTGAATCACAGAAAATCAAAATCCATTAAGTTGCAATACATTCAAACCGTAATTGCAGCAGATTAGAATTCGGCGGAGAACTTTGCATAATGCCAAGAGGTGACCTTTTTCTGGGGTGCTCTCCTGYGATTGTTGGGACCTTGTAACAAATGCCTAGTGCCATTTAACGAAGGAATGACATATCTCTGATATGCAAATTTTTACAGCACAGCAATTAAGCGGTTTAGAATTTTACGACAGTGTTTGGGCTTTATACAACAAAAAAAGGGCCAATAAAGGGCTGTGATGGATGGGCTAATCCCCACTGGAAATATACCATGTAATCTCATGGAGACAATGCATTATGGATAGCATTGTGATTATTGGTGGTTAATATCTCCCCCTTCTCCTCCCACCCTCCCCTGCCCACAGCCTCCCCCTCCCCTGCTCCCTGCCTGATGAAAACTGCATGGCTGCCACATTGTCGGGGGCACAGGCCTGGGATACAGATGGGAAAGTTGGGCCATTGCAATCTGCTGCACGCACGGACGACAGTGAAAAGGGGGCTTGCAGCGAGGCAGCTTGTCAGCAGGGGACAGGGCTGGGGTCCATATGCCTCTCTTCTTCTCCCTTCTGTCGCCGAGTCTGCTGCCGCATCCTGCTGTCGGGGGACACTTTAATGATGAACATGTTTTAAACAGTTTTGCTTACCTARGGACAGCTTTTCAGGGGAGGGGAGCTTAATTAGACACTTTCTGCAGTTTGGGTGGGTTGTATTTTTCCGCAGGTGTCTGTTTGTCTGTGGGTCCATCCACTGCCCTCCCCCCTGCAGCCGGGCGCTGGGTGCAGCTGCAGTCCTTGCGTTTCGCCGTCTTTCACCTGCCACAAAGGGCACATCACTTCTTCTCCATGTGCCTCTGGCTGCCCATCCCTCTCCTTGCTGCTTGCAGCTTTTATCTGAATTCTGCTGTGGAGCTGGCAGAGGTGTGTGTAACCAATATGTACTTCACAGGCAGAATTTGCACACTTTCAAGCAGGGTGAGGGAGCTGTGTTAGGGGCTGACCCTGAAGTAGGGGGCTGATCCTGAAGTGGGAGGATGTCTGCTTTGGACCCATGATAGCAAGATGAGCACTGGAAATTTTAAATATGTTTTTGAAAGCAGCTTGTACAATTAGAAGAAAAAACCTCTCTGACTGCTGTTTGAAATGCCAAAGTAAAGTAATTTAAAGACTGAAGTCACTATCTTGCTATTTGTTCATTATCTTACAGATTCAAATAAAGCTTGTTGYTTGACTTCTTTTTTTCTTTTCTTGATCTCTTACCCTGGGTTAGAGCTTCTACTGAAGTTACTGAAGTACTTTTTAAGTGCCTTTTTTATTTTTTTTTATTTTTTTATTTTTTTTTTATTTGAAATATTTCTTAGGTGACAAGAAATTCCATCAGCATATGTTGTGGCCAAAGTAAATTAAAGATTAATTTTACAAAAAAAAAAATTGTGACCTGCTTGCCCTTCCTTTGGAAAGCCCCTCAGCAGTGGGGTGCTGGAAAGCAAAAGCAGCATGGGGATTCCCAGGCAGAGATCCTTAAAATGGCAAGTCTGTAGGCCAGGGGGAGTGAGGTGGGAGGTAGATTTGCTGGGGCAAATGCAATCCCTCCAACAACACAAGGGCCTTCCACCAGTTCTGTTCAATACCTAGGAACCACAGAAAGCTAAACAATTGGGGAAGAAATARTTTCAGCCCTAGCTCTGATTTCCCACATCTCCTTATGGTCCTTTCCCAAACAGTGTCCAGCCCTCACCCCTGCCATTGGGCTAAGAGGGGTGGTGGGCAGACACGGGGGTGTGCCCCTCCTCTTTAGGCTCTCAGAGCACATCTTGTTACTTAATCACTGAGCTGCCTTCTCCCTGACTATTTCAGTGAAGAAAGTGTTGGGGGCARCAGCTGAAATAAACAGCTGGCTAGACAGATGGATTGATGGGTAGAGAGCTGGATAGAGGGATATACAGATAGATAGATACTGAGAAATTGTAATGGACAAGGATTTTAACCATCAAACGAGTCCTTTGCTAAGCTGGGAACAGTTTGCTTCAAGCCTCAAGTCCCAAATGAAGATAAAACACTTCTGAACCCAGCACAACAGGCTAACTCTGTTCTTGAGAAAAAAAGTTATCATGTGTGCTGGTTTTGGCCAGGAYAGGGTTAATTTTCTCAGTTGCCAGGAGGGAGTATGGCTAAGCCTTGATATTTTTCCATACCACCTTATGTCAATCCTGGGGGTGAGAAGAAGAGACCCTTTCGCTTCTGAGGAGAAGGGGTTTCTTCTGGTCTGGAGAAAATGTCCCGGGGAAGATCCTGGTATTGCTGTAGGCTTTCCATTAAAAGTGCTTCTTTGTCACATACCTTTTGTTATTAACATTGTTGCTGTTAGTATTCATTTTCTTATCTCATTATGGTTTCCAGTAAATTGCTCTTATCTCAACCCAAGGTCTTTGCCTTCAGTGCTTCTAATGGAGAGGGAGGAGGAGTGAGCAGGTTTAGTGGAGTACTAAACTGGAGAATGCCATTTCTGAACCACGGCATCTTGGCACGCAGCAACTTTATTAAAGTTTAGTATACAGGAGGTGCCAAAATAAAAATCCTGTTGCAAAATGCCAGTGGAAACACTGAACCTCTATGAAGACAAGAATGCTCTCCAGCCCCTGGGCTCCCTCCCCTGCTTGGTAACTTCTGTGAAAATTTGCATTTGTCCATTAAGACTTGCACACCTAAAGCAGWGATGATGAGGAGCCATGTGTGAATCTTCAGGGAATAATTATTCTTTACCTGAGTCTAAATAGCAGCAGAGTGACCCAACTTATAGAACATTTGGAACCAGACAGATACAGATATCTTAATGAATTTAATTGGAAGTTTTCCCTGATGTGTTGAGATTGTTCATGGAGTAAAAAAAATCACCTATCAGCATTCAAGCTCTAAACCAAACATCACAACTGATCAGGTTTCTTTAAGATTTTGCTAAAGTTGGAAGTCCTTAATGTAGCTTTTGTATTCAAAGTTACAATGATTCAGTCACAGAAGTGATGCGAATTCACCACATGAGATAGTCTTTTTTCTTTGCTTTAAAAAGCAAAGTTCTTGCTGAAAAGAGAATTATCAATTAAATTAAATATTTTCCCAACATTAAATGATTTCCAAATAATTTCCAAAGAGTACTTTGAAAATCACTGTGACACCAACTGCAAGTGCCAGGTCACAAGATGGTGTACAGCATTCGAAAAAGGGKATATTACTCATTTCAGTAAGCTACGTGTAATAAACCTTAATACACATACAAATTGCATCTCTACCAAGGTGTGGTACTCCTGCATCTTCAGTTAGCATTGCTTTGTATTTTTCATTCTTGCATTTTGAGTAACTGGTAGGTGTCATAACATCACAGTTCTGCTTGCTTTTCTCAAGAGTGCATAAAGCCACTCATCTTTTGTTGCTCAGCAAAACCTGTGACATCAGGAAAGTTAACTCCATAAGGGAGGTGGCAGAGAAACTGTTTTCAGAGTCTTGAGCAACAGAATGGTATATGGGTGAGATGAGCTAGACAGATCAGACCTGAGACCATTTCAGTGCCSCAACCCAAATGAAGTATTTCCTATTTGAATTATGAGCAATATGATTTTAATTTTAAGTGTCAATTTTAAGTGTTATCACCAAACAGTATCAGTCATTCAAATCTCTGCTGTTCCAGTGCCTGAAGCAGTACACTGGCACATGGTCATATCACAAATGTGTTGTGCTGTTTTGAGGACCACCAGTTCCTTCTGTTTCTAAGGCAGGAAGGAAGGTGGCTATTACAAAAAGAGATTGAACATAAATMAGATTGTTTTCTCAGGGTGGTTTATTTTATTAAGGACTACTATTGTGTTGCTACTCTGAGAAAACGAAAGTAAAAGGAAACCTAGAACCAAAGTTCAAAAAGTCTGGGGATTTCCAGATTCCAGAGATAAATAATACATTTTGGTTTAAGAATAAGTAAACAATAAGTAGGAAGAAAGCTTCAGTGAGGCTGGGTTGATAATACATCTTTCTGTAATGGAAAGAAAGAGGGCAAATTTAGTACTAGTCAAGTAGTTTGTTTTCCCAGAGTGGTGTGGGAGATGCATGACCTACATGGATCTCGTTATCTTGGGATCTGCCTAGCAGCTTGCCAAAACAATGATACAAATAAGAACAGTGCATACAAATAATACAAATACAACATGCAAATACAACAATGATACAAATAATCTCTGGGTGCAACAAAAAAAATGACATAATCTTGAGTTTGTAATTCAAAACATAAACTAACCTACAATTCACTGCAACTGCAAAATAGCGAGTAGGTTACTCCTCTATGCTGCCTTTGTTTTCTGCCATTGTTTTATAAGAGGCAATAGTGGATCATAGTATTTTACCCAGTTTGATACTGTATGTGTTCATCTAGATCAAATTTGTGTGTGTTCATCTTTCATATTTATATGTTATTCTGAAAAACAAATCAGTACTTTTAACATYGCAGTGTTTTGGGGCAGACTATTACGCATATCTGATTTTGGTGGTATCACTCAAACACTCAAATGCTACCTAATCTGTATGTATTGGGGGAAGAGGAAACTGGTTGGTGGTCATTTTTATCCATGCAAAGATGGAGCTTTCAGCTACAGCATTGCATCAGAAATGCAATATTCTTGTTTCCTCTTAACTGMATCAGGTTTTCTTTGGTAATTATGTTCCTAGAGTTAATGTCGAATTTTAATTACAGACAAGAAGGATAACCTCATTGCAGGCCARTGAAGTTCACTATATTTTAAATCCATCATTTGGCGTCTCTGGAACACTTCATGTGTCTAGAGTCAGTGCTGCTGACTYCCCTGCTCCACCGTGGACGGAAATCAGCTCATGATTAGGGCTACAGATGAGACAGCCCAGGAGAAGAGGAGCAAAAATAATGTGAAGACAGAGTTTTAGCTCAGATAATTTCCCACTTTTCCCATTAACATCATATGTAAGTTGGGATGAAAAGCATAAAGTAGCTTTTTCTGAAAAAAAACACTAAGGCGCAGTGAGGTGAGTTTACAGCCAGATGGGATGAAGATTTGGAGTCTGAATTGGATGCCAACATCCCGTAGAAAAGCAGGGCTAGATCAGGAATCCTTAACTATGGCACTCGATTTCTTTACTTCCGAGTATGAGCAGCCGCGCGATGATTTAAAGCCCTCAGATTTATGCACTCTAATTTCTCGCACTTCGTTAATTTGTCTCATGCTCCTGAGCGTCCCGGGCTCTGCCGCGCTTAAACGGCTCATTTTTCTCTACCTCAGTCACAGCCGGGTGACAGCCGCGGTGGCAAAGCGACAGCGGCAGGCGGTGATGGATGGCAGGGAAGAGATGCGAGAGGAGAAGGACAGGGGAGGGCTCCCCGGCTGGGAAGGCGGGGGAGGATTGCTCCCGCACCCCCGCTCTTTACTGGGGGACACTGCGAGGGGAGGAGGTGGCACCGGGGGTGCTGTTTGCGGCGGGGCCATGAGCGCCTGCAGTCAATAGATGGCACTGCTTGGTTTGSTGTGACASCTCTGCGGGATTGGGAACACAGACGGGAAGCTGCTGGAGCTGGCGRTTTAGCCAGGCTCGGCTCTACTGCTCGGACTTTACTGAAGTAGCTGTTATTAAAAAAAAGCAAACCAAGCTCCGCCGTGCCCGCCGCACCCCCAAAGGGGTGGTTTGCTCCCCACAGCAGCCTGAGGTRAGTGGCAGCCTCCATTCCTGCTGTCCCCGCTGCCTCGGGAAAACCACAGATCCCGGTTGGAAACGTCTCCGGTCCTCCTGCGAGCTGATCCGCTGGGAAGAGGGGGAGCATCCGGCGGGTCCCAAAGGCCGCTCCAGGATTTGTGGCTGGAGCGTCTGGGCACAGGAGCGGGGCGGCTGGGGGACTGCGGGCTCTTCTGAGCTCTTAACACCCATCCGAGTCCACTGGTCCATCCGAGAGCGCTTCTGCCTGGCCCGAATTGACCCAGGATACCAAAACTGGGTAGAGCATCTGGAAAGGGCCCACATTTATTCTTATTTTGAGAGAGCTTTCCGAAATACCAAGTCAAAAAGCCCAGAAGAGTCAAACAGATATTTGGGGTTGCCAAAAAAAAAACTAGGAAGGATCAAATAACCAAGGATTTTTAACCTTCATTGGCAAACCCCAGTACTACACCAAGTTCAGACATCTGTGGACCTTTTCCCCACCTCCTTATGGCTGCACCCACCTTTGCTTATATTTATTTGCTTATATTTATGTTGCCCATAGCCAAAAATTTCCTTTTTTAAAACAGATGCATTCTCTAAACCTCACTTCTYCCATCATTAATACGGGCAGGCACAGCATGATGAGGTAATATTTACTGAATAAAATTCACACAAAATGAACTTGGAAAAAGCATCTTGCTAAGACAGTGACTGACTGATAAAACTATATTCATAAGTAATACAGCAGGGCCCTGATTCCAGTCTGTTTATACTCATTCATAGATGTTATTAATTGACAAATATATTAATGCCCTTCAACAAAACATTTGTACCAGGGATTAAATACATCCAGTACTATTAACATTACTTACTTTGCAGCAGAACCTTGGAGACCTTGTCAGAGATGGCACTCATTTTGCTAGGTGCTGTATGAATTTAAAAAAAAAAAAAAAGGTGTCACTGCACTACAGGAATGTAAGGAAACCTGCAGATTGGAAATCACTTGAAGGCAGACTCATAGAAACCCAAATGTGCTTGAAATCCCAAATGCACAGTTAGCAACTAGGTTTGGCCTCTCCTTCATTAGAAAGTGCTRTAGCAGCCCCAGACCTGCTCCAAATCACAGCAGTAGGCAGGGGGGAGTGAGGAGGGGGTCCCAGCCCTGGCTGGGGAAAGCCACCTTTGCAGGAGGATTGTTAGTGAGTTGAGTGGGAACAGATTGCATTTGTCATGTGCTGGGATTTAGCTTCCACACRCAGTCTGGTGGGGGTTTTCTTCATTGCTCCACAATGTAATTCGTGGTTTACTCTGTGGTTTATTTCAGCAGCAGTGCTGAAATCAGGTTAGGCTTGCTTCTTGGTGTTGAAAAATTTAAAGGTGGTTTTTGTAGACAGGAGGGTGTACTTCCTAACAACTTACACAGTTCTAATCAGGACTAGCCAGGAAGGTTGTGAGGCATYGAATGAAGTTTTTCTTATAATAGCTCTTCATTGCAGATCTTTTGAAATCAGCAATYAGAGATATTTCCTTGTTAGAGGGAGTGAGGCTTTTTTGCAAAGTTTTATCATTTTAYGCTCTAAAAACCCTCCTAGATAGTAGTGTTTCCTATACACTAATCATCCCAGGACACAGGTAGAGTAAATATGAGGTGGTGAGGGCTTTGGCAAGGAATTCACTGCAGTTCATTGCAAATTAGAGCAACAGGAAAATTAGTGAAGTTGCAGGACAAGAGACAGACAGATAAAGCTGAACACCAAGGCAGAYATTTTAGTAACAGTATTTAAGAATGTGTTCTGACAAGAACAACTGAGAGATGTTAATGCTGTGTGGTTGAAGTGATSCTGAAGTTAGCAGTACTGAGCAGAGTGAGAACATTTGTTATATCAGGGTCTTCCTTACAATCTGGCCTCCAACTTTTCTGCTGCAGGCACAGAGTTAGTGGGCAGGAGAAAGGATGTCTGTATAAAACACAGCTGTAACACTGGAGACAGCTTACAATGTAGGCAAAGCCAAGACATCACAAACAAAAGAAAGAAAAAGTAGTTAATGACAAAAGGCGAGAAAACCACCTTAACCCCCAAATGTGTAACTGCCCTCAAGCTGTCTCACAGATTTGAGCTCAGTAGGAGCCACGCAATGAAGCAGTAGAGTGCAGTTCATTGCTCCTAACAGAATGCTGAAATAATACACTTGACATTAGGTTTGTATATGATGATTTGTATATTATCAGCAGAGCATATGTGGATATGCCCAGAATGGCAGGAGAAATTAAGAATTCAGTCAGGTATAACTCAATGCTTCTGCAAACTGACTTTTGCTGAAGCTGCTGAAGCTGCAGCAGTCCAAACCATAGGATAGTCTGATCCAAAGCTGTTATGTGCCAGCATAACTGTTGTTCTGTATTCATGAATCTTTGTGTCACTGTGTACTGAGCTGCTTGTTTAATTGCCAGCATATAAAGAAGTACAAAATGCTGACTCGTAATCCAGTCACCATCCTTAAACTTAGCAGGCAAAGCTTCACAGGTGAGGAAATCTTCAACTTGATTTCAAATACTACATGTGGATATTGGTTGTGTTTACTTCCAGGCGACAGCAAAGCCAGAGTGCATGCATTGAGAAAAAAATTAACTTGCCAAGATTGGTGAAAGCCCAGGGGAGCTCAGCTGCTGAAGAACTGCTTGGGTGTGGATGAGATAATCTGCCACAGGTATCTAAAAGAATAATGAAGCATTTCAATGAGAAATAAGTTAAATTAGAGACTATTGAATATATTTTAGATTTCCACAATCTGCTGGATCTTTAACTTAAAACTTTACATCTTTTAGCAGAAAAATTAATTTCTCTTTCACAAGTTCCACTTAGATTTTGTTGCTAATAAACCCAAGGATGTAAATACTATTAAGTACACAACAGCCTGCTGCATAATTGTTTCAAAGCAATTACAGATTATATTTAGCCATTCATTGAGCAGAAACAGTTTTTTCCAAGGCACCAGCTCCCTGTACCTTGAAATTTTATTAGTCTAAGAATTTCRTGCACCATATGTTGTAATACGAGACTAGCTGCAATTGAACAAACAACTTTCTGATATATAAGTGAATGATAACCTGATTTTAAATGTGTTTATCTAATGAGATAGTAACTGTAATTTACAGCACATATAAAAACTCCCACTGTTACTCCTGGTGCACCTTTTGGCTAAAAAGGGTGATGCGCTGAGATATGCTAATGAATATCATCTTGGTTTTTACCAAGTCAGTAATAAAATTTGCATTTGATATTGTGCACAGTAAACTGGGTTATTAGCCTTGAAAATGAGTCTCATAAAATTTAAATATAGGCTTAAATCATATTAACTGTCCTGTAGATTTTCTGAGAGGCTTTAAAGCATTGTGCTCTCATTCTATAGCGTCAAGCATGCAGATGTCATTTTACCTTCAGGGGTGCCCCAAAATACTCACTTATTGGAGCCTGCAGGATGAGCAGCAGATCAACCCCTTCTTTCACACTTGGGGAAGCTGAGGTGGCTCCAGGGCAGGGAAAACTGTAGTGGGAAGTGGGAGAAGAAAAGGGGAGAAAGTAGTGTTGCTAAGGTGTTGCCCCTGGGCTTGGGCAAGACGAAGCAGAGGGTTCAGTCCCTCATGTCCAGTCTCAGGGTCTGATCACTCATAACCATATGTGGGTGGAAACTTTTGTGTGCTGGGGTCATATGGTGCCAGAGTGGTCCTGTTGGCTCAGAGGAATGGTGTTTCAGCTKCACGGTGACAGAAGAGACAAGAATTTGATCCCTGGTGTTTTGAGTGAGTAGAAGGTGTTGGAAACACAGATGGATCCACACTGTGCACAGATAAATCTGATTCTCAGTAGTTTCAGAGGACAAATTGTTGGAGAGGAAGATAGACAAAGTTGAAGCATGATGGCAAGTTGAAGGGAAGGCCTAGTACCAGAAGTGTGGAGGGACAAACCAATGAGCTTGGTTTTGTCCTGCACTAGGTATTCTTGTGCATATCAAGGCTAGGTCTGAAACACTTTGAAACACTTATTTTCAAACTTCTTTCTGTTTTGAGAGGAAGGCTGCAMACATACAGATGGAGTACATGATATGGTCAGGCCTTTTAATACACTGTATGAGACCAAATCCACTTTTAGTAGAGGCCTGTGTTTTCAGGGAAAAGAGGACATTTCTTGCAACCGTTGTCCATCACCRGTTCAATGCTGTGTCTTCTTACTTAAGAATCTATTTTACCATTATTCTTCTCTTCTTTTACCTACCATAATGTTGTAATGTTTGCTAGAAATCAGATTCTTTTTTCCAGCTGGTTGCTGTGATTGCTACAGGTCAGARGGTAGGTTTATTTTAGTTGATAGGATTAATTTCTTTACAGTGAAGGTGGTGAGATACTGCCAGAGAAGTTGTGGATACCCCATCTCTGAGAGCATTCAAGGCCAGACTGGATGGGGCTTTGAGTAACCTTGTCTAGTGGAAAGTTGCAGAGGAGTTGGAACTAGATGATCCACGGCAGAGGAGCTGGATCTAGATGAACTTTTAGGTCCCTTTCAGCCCAAACCATTCTATGTCAGAAAATCATTGTCTCAGAAAGAAGAAGTCTCTGTCTCAGTCAGCCAGGTAAGGATAGCATCGCATAATATCATTATGGCTGTCCTACTGGCTATGTGTCCATCTGRAAAATGTTGCCATGTTGAAATGAAGCAGAGTCAACATATATTCTGTGCCAAAAAATGCAAAGAACACATTTKCTTATCTGAGCAAGGTCTTCTACTATTCTGACACATTTGCCTTGTGACAAATTATGAAATCTCAAATCTTCTTGTCAGTGAGAGTGTCTGGACATGGTGCAGAGTATTACAGAAGCAGCTGCAAAGCATGGTGCCTGCTGCCTTCAGAATAGGGCTCTCCCTGGCACTGAGGAATCAGCCTTGAAGTCTGATGTATGAGGCTGAATGTCCCAATCATGCTGCTGCTGGCATTTATTACTAATAACTCCAGGAATTCTTTATGATATAGTTATTATCACTAACTTAAAAAAAAATTTAGCACCAGCAGTGTTATAAGCAATGCTTACACGAACAGGAAAACAGATTTCTTCTGCTACTCACTGAACAAAACCAGTATTGTAATGTTAGGACCCTGTGATGCTTCATCAGGCTAGGCTGACTGCCAAGAGACCAGGCCTTGAAAAGTGGAGGGGAAAAGAAAAAAACCAAACCAGAAAAGAAAGGCAAAACATTCTCCTAGCATGGAAAAGGAAGGATCTCTTGACAGTGCAGGAAAGTTTCTCATCTAGGTGCTGCACCCTTAAGCAGTTTGCACTGCCCTTCCCACAGTACTCTGTCTCCGTCTGTTCCAGTGTATTACGATTTGGCAGGCGCCCGAGCTGCATTATGTAGTGTTAAAAGAGACTGACACTTCCTTTGGCTCAGACATCTTTCCCGACTGAGCCTTCCCCGCTCAGCTTAAAGAAGAGGAAGTACCAGGCTGGTTCCTCTTGTTTGATTGCTAATGATGCAGCTCTGTGGACCACCTAGCAGSTCCTTCCTGGTACGGCTGGATGAGGAATTAGATGATTGGTTTATTACTAGGTTTATCTAAAGCAACTATAGCATTTCCAGATAAGGATTCCCCAGGAGAAAAATGAATGTTTCAAATGTTAATGACAAAATTTGGGTTTGCTTGATTTCTGTGCCACTAGGAAATTTTTCTTTGGGAAAAGGTGACGACACAAAAGACAACTAAAGGCTTGGATATTGGCTGAATAGTTTTGACTTCCTTTTATCATCAAAAGCAACTGAAKGGAGCTCTTCATTATCATCAACAGTCCCATGGTATCATGACTATGAGCCCTGGTTGAGAGATTGTGTCTGACTAGGGCAAGCACAATAGTATCAGAATGCAGAGAAAAGCCTGATTTTTTCCCTGATCTTCCTGAAGACCTGGACTTCTCCTTGCTTTTTACTGACAGAGATGACTTCTCCTTCTATGCAAACATCATTCAGGGAAGGATGGATGGGAGAGAGGTGGCTTGGTGGCAGGGGGCAGGTTTGAGGCAGCATTCACTGCCWTGGTACGGAAGGAAAATTGTATCATTAGGCCGCCTTCAATCTAATTTTTGTTGCAGGCGTTTCATGGCAGAAAATACAGATTTTTCATTTACCTATGCCAGGATGGTGGCTTCAGGTAACTTTTGTGTGGCTACACTGACTTGTGGAAATAGGAACATAAAGGAGTGACCCCCCAGAGAAGGGAAGACACTTTAAAGATAGGTAGCAAGTGGAGGTGCAGTATCTGTATGATGAGTAAGTTACTCCTTTTAGCTTGTCTGGCTGGTCACTGGTAGCAGGCACTAAAGTGAAGCACCATTGGAAATCATGCATGTAGAAGTCATCATATGGAGGTTTTTTCTTCTTTAAGTTTCCCTCATGWATCCTCAAAATATGGAGACTCCTGCTCATTTAAACCCTCAGTGCTGGAATGCCTCTGTCTGTACCAGCATATTCTGTCCCCTTTGTCACTACGAAGTGTAACAACACCGGTGCTTACAATGGTTTATTAGCTGATTTATAGGGGTAAATCAGGGGTAAATTGAGCCCTTCTTTAGCAAGCCTTGAGTTCAYAATGCCAAGATATGCTGAGCATAAAAACCCATGGTGGGAAAAAAAAAGGGCCAGAACAATAGTRACACTGTGTGGAGCCAGGTTCTATATGCAATCACACAGTCTCAGGAGGTCCRTGAAGAAAACACAGCGTGCAGTATGGTGGATGGGTGTGTCAGCCACTATCACCTATTGTGTTGTCTCAGGACCATGTAAGTATTTCTGGGAAAAAAGAAACAAACACCAGAAGTAAAATGGTATTGTTTGATGGGAGGAAAGAGAATTTAGGGACAACTTTTACTAGGCCCAAACTCAGATTTTCGGATTTAACTTTAGACTCAAGAAAACAGAAGAACATGAAAAGATAAGAGTTCAAAGGAAAAGAAAACTGTGTGAAGGTTTTGTTTGGACCACCACTTCTTGTAAAAATAACTACTTTGCCATTTCTAGAAACCATATTTGATTTCAGTATTTCTAACTATACTGTATATTCATTAACTGTTTATAAAGGCATGTAAAAATTACTTTTATATATACATGTATATGTATATATACAGATACATATGCACACATGTATATAAAATAAAACTAAGTCTCAGGTTTATGCATGTATCTAGAAAGAGTCAGACTTCACCCTGGAAAGCTTTTGATGAAAAAAAAGCAGAAGAACTTGAGTTGAAAACTATATACCCTCGTTTTGTCCAAGTAAAATCCCTGTGATATCAACAGCCACAAAGTTTAGGTAACAGATCAAAGTCCCAGTGGCACAGAAAGGCTGGCAATGCTGTCAGCCAAGTTTTTAATCTGTAACTTCATGTCAGGAACTGAAGACATCCAAGTCTAAGATTGTGCTACACTGGAAAACATTTCTCAGAGAATTTCAGCCTGCTAGTGATAGTAGAAAGCTGAAGCTGTATCCATGTTAAAGGATTCTTGTTTCTCTGGCCTTAAAGTTCTGGTAGCCTTCATGGCTATGTCTAGATTGCAGAATAAATCGGGTCTGAGGTTGGAGACTTGTTGGAAATAACTGTGTGCCTCTTGCCTTGACCTATCCAGCTTTCGTACTTTGGAACACAGAAAGTGCCATTATAGTGTTCATCAATTCTCTATCTTCTTGTATATGGGGAGGTGGTAGATCCATCTGCCTGGATACAGGAGTTGAGGAACACTCTTCTGTCCCAAATAGTCTGTGCTGCCTTTTTGTGTGGAATTTTATGCCCYTCCATGGGGAAGAGAATAAGAGTGACATAGGGAAAAGTTAGAAGGCTTAGAGGATAAATTCCTCAGACCTACTCAGGAGACAGAGTAGGACTGCTCTGCTGGAACAAGGGGAACGGGATGTTCACCTCCTCAGCAACATGGCTCAAAGTGTCCATGTTTGCACCAAAGCMAGCTGGACATAGATTTCTGACACGAGGAGTCTGTGCAACACTGGAAGGATCTTTTTTATAGAATAAACCTCCTGCTTCAGCCAAGTGAAAGCTAGCAGTCTGTACACAGTCTGAAGAGGCAGTCTTTGTCCCCCAGATGARCAGGTTATAAAGTTTTAACAACTGTAAATGTTTGGCTGATGTTTTAACTCAGCCAATCCACATAAAACAAATAAACAAACCTCAACACCAAAATATTTTGAAGTACTGTTCACAAAAACAGCCATAGTGAGAATGGGACTCAGCAGCCTGAAAGACTGCCCATTTTATGGCACAGTGCCTCCTSTGTCAAACTAATCAGCACATCTTCTCTCAAAGGGTACAGGATTGTTGAGCAAGCAGGGTGACCTGACTACAGAATATGTAAGAGAAGGTAGAAAGAAAAAAATGCAGACATATATTCATGGGTTTTATGTAACTATGTAACAATTTATGTAATTATGTAACAATTGTACAACAATTTTCTTCTACAGAGTTTCTAAAAATAGTCACTTTTTTCTTTATAGAATAGCTTCCTTTTTTTGTGTGTGTGAATAAATGCAGTCAACTCTCCTCCCACCTGCTGTTTTGTTTCYACTTTATCTGAAAAATACTGTGCCTGTGAAACTCCCTGTTTCAGTAAAAGAAGGCTTCTGGCTCACATGATCACCGCAGGAAACCAGGAAACATGAACAACTGGGCTTAAACCCCAGAAGAAAGTGAAAAGAATAACCCAATATTTAAACAAACTGTATGTTTGTGTGGGTTTGGCTCACAGTGTATGTGATGTGCAGTGGATCATCTCTTACCCCCTTGTTATTCAGACAGATGATCCTGGGGCAGTCTGGCCTGAGACCTGGGATGAGCTCCTTGGTAGCCCTTCAGTCCCACTGCCAAGAGTCCTTTCATTCTGGCTGAGTGCTTGCCCAAATCTTCCCACAGTCCTCCACGGAGAGCCTGGCTAGAGTAGCCCACCCCCACCTCAGTCATAGGGGCTAGCTGGACCCACAACCTCTGCCAAACAGATCTTGCAGGCACTGTTGAAGAAACCCACTACAGAAATGAGAAATTCCTACAACTGTRTAGTTTTGCAGATGAAACTGATTTKCTTAGAGTCTTGAGAGACCCTGATGGCTGGTGCTGTTGTACCTCTGCACCTTCCCTGGGCCATTAATCATCTTTGCATCTAAGGTGGACCAAGCAATGGATAGTCTGGCTTGTTCCTTTGTGCATGACAGATACAGACATTTCTTTTCCTGGCCATGATGCATGCACAGTAATCCCTGTGTCACTGGCTTACACCATTAGGCAGTGGAGTATGTGTGGAGTATTTTCTTTAAAATGCTTGCAGATAAAGGGTGTAAAGGAGTAACAGCTCATTCACCCCTTGCCTTTTAGCCTGTGGGACATTCCTTTGCAAGCTCAATAGTYGCATATGGCATTTTTAATTATAGCCACAGTGATATAAAAAGCACAAAGACCAGTTTCCCCTGAAAGCCATCAAGATCCCAGGTATTACTTCATRAGGCATGTCTTTTGTGTAAGTTGCATCAGAGTTTTATGGGGGATTTTTGCAAGCTGTAGAAAAACATGAGCAAGGGTCGTGGTCTGTGATTAAGAGCAAGCCTGGTAGTWCAAAGTAAATCCCTTTACTCACATAATCTTCTATACGAAAAAAAAAGATGGGGGAAAGCAAGAAGGAAGGAAAACCTCTGTCCATTTTGGCTGATCAGAATAGTTTTCCATATGTTAAAATAAAATATTCATCAAATATAGCCTTTCTGGCATTGGCTCTATCACCAAAGTGAATTTTATTTGCATCTCTCTGAGTCCCATTGCAGCCCAACACAGTTGTGTCTGCCTCAGCTGCAGGCACGTTTCTTCTCCCTGGCTCCAATCTTCATCGCTTCCCTCATTCAAAATGTTAACAGAAGGGACAAAAGAGATGGACTTTCAACTGGTCCTCAGCGCTGATGTGAACAGCGCTGCTGACGGTGCTTGCCAGGTTTTGCTGGCKATAGGTGCCTGATCCAACCGTGCAAAGGGAGCAAAATACTCTGCTGGTCGGGGACAGTGCGAGGCACCCAACCCKCCAGGGAAGCAGAGCTGTGTCCGCCACCCTCCCACACTAAAACGTGACACCCAGCGTGTCTGCAAGCGTTGAAAGAACGCCTCCAGGCTGGGGAGGGCCACGGGGGGTTAATGCAGAGCTGGGTTGCCACAACACTGGAGGCATTCAGAGGAGAGGGCTGCGGTTGCTGCACAGGCACATTTGGCCCAGGTTGCCAAAGAGGCTGTGTGTGTTACTGCAGAGGAGTACACTGCCTGCCACTGTTGGGCTATTAGTATGGAAATGAGGCATGTGTGTGACAGGTGGCCTTACAACCAACACAATTAACTTTCTCCATTAGCTGACGCACTGACAAAACAGATGCAGCATCAATAAGCACCAAAAAACCCACAAACACTGAATAGGAATGACACGTTGCACACCCCTATTATTTATAAGGAGGAACAGCATAATTTCTTTGGGATGCAGCGGCAAATGGAAGGTAGTTGGGTTTTTYTCTCCCCTGATTATGATGTTTGTTTGCTTTCTTAAAATTATCATTTTAATCTTGAACTTTATAGTGGCATTSCTGCAAACTTTAAAAATCTCTGAGTGATACACAGCAGTCTCAGGAAGGTTTGTCACAGCTATGKTGTAGGAAGAACACAGATCCTTTGATAGGAAATCATTCCAGGTTGCAGAAWTCATCTGATCAGGTTCTGAACTGTAGAGAATTACTTTCCAGCCCTCCAGTACAGCACATTTTAGTTGCCTCTGACAACGCTGGTAAAGACAGTTAAGGCGGAGCAGCTGGTCATATCCCTAACATGAGTTAAAGGACTCATTGCTCAGCTGAAAACATGGGGTTGGGAAGGAACACTTGGCATATTAGATTGCAGCAGAGGAGCATGTTGTATTGGCTTCAAAGAAAAACAGCTTAAATGTTGGTTGTTCATAAGAAGTAAATGGAAATTGTGGATAGTTTGGTTTGGTTTTAAATTTCCTGTTTTTTTTGGTTTTTTTTTTCAGTCAGGCATCTCCTCCTGACAATGTGTATGAACCACAGTGGAGATTTAAATAAGAGCAACAACTTGAACTGTCTGAAATGCAGAACTGTAATGTAATAACCAAAATTTGCATAACGRTCTCCTTATGTCAGCTGGTACCTCGTGAAATATTTAGAGATGCACTGAGTAGTATCCTTGGCACCTCCAAATTCTCACTGGCCTTTGGCTTCACTGGTCTTCACCAGAGTTTTCCCAGGTTAAAGCCACTAAAGATCCCATCCTATAATATCCCAATATGAAAATGTCCTGGAACACTGCATTAGCTGCCAGGTTGCTCTGGCAGCATACTAATTCATGGCATGTAACTCCAATTAGGAGGATGTTTGAGGAGAYAAAGCATTCAGTCTGTAAACCAGTCCAGTACTGCCCTGATTAAAACCCACTCACCATCTTTCACTGCTCTGGGTGGGAGTCAGTGCCACATCACAGACAAGGAACTGCTGTCCTGACTGTGGTCATCAGTGCTGGGCTGTCTGCAAGTGCCAAGATGAGCTGCATCAAGCTGGTCAACTCCACAGTGATGAACTGCTTCCTGACCGTCCGTGTGCCTTGCATTGTTTCAAGCGCACAGAGAATTCCGACTACATTTTACAGGTGCAGATTTGGAGCCAGGCTCTTCTCAGTGCTGAGCAACAGAACAAGAGTCAGAAACAGGAGAAACTGATGCACAGGAAGMTCCACGTGAATATGAGGAAGATCTTCTTTGCTGTGTAGGTAACTATGCACRGGGACAGATTATCCAGAGAGATTGTTGAGTCTTCCTCACAGGAGGTTTTCAAGAGCTGTCTGGACACAATTCTGATCCTATTTGAGCAGAGAGGTCAGACCAGATGATCCACTGTAGTGTCTTCCAACATTACCCTGCAACAGGAGATTTTCTTGTGTTCGATCTAGTGCAGCAAGGCTGGCACCAGGGTGGCCATGGTGAAAAGCATGAAATCTTACCTAGAAAGTAGTATCTCTCCCTCTCCATAATAATTACATGAGCTATTAATTTTATTATTTTGCGTGGTGCCTTGGGATACATGCCATGAAAGACCTGCTATTAAAGTGTACTTTAATTGAATTATGGGACATCTAAAGCACAAAACTCCTGCTAATCTAATTAGATGCCCCTGGTTATGGATCTTCTTCTCTCTTCACTATTAAGCCGGTTTCCAGCTCTGGTGTGCAGGC
The DNA here is from genome assembly GCF_030028575.1 of Malurus melanocephalus. Classification (NCBI taxonomy): domain Eukaryota; kingdom Metazoa; phylum Chordata; class Aves; order Passeriformes; family Maluridae; genus Malurus; species Malurus melanocephalus. The sequence goes on from NW_026623368.1 coordinate 1,659,812, forward strand.
ATCTGCACTTCCAAGCTTCACTATAAGAACCTTTCTCCATAATCCAAGCCACATAAAGCTGGGTGGGCTTTCCCATCCCTCTCATCTACCTGACCACCTAATGGCTCTCAATATGTAGGTGTTAATGAATGGTGGCTTGAATGAAGATGTCTTCAGGGAGGGGGATGTGGAATGGTATGAAGGTGGGTTGTTCTTAATGGGAAATTCCCATTTTACTCTCCCTCTGTGCCTAAGGATTGCAGCTAAGGAGACTGACAGACTGACAGCCTCTTGACTCTGGCCAGGGGGCCTCTACCACTTAGGCTGTGATCTGGATGGAGTGACTGAGCTATGGATGCTATCACAACTAAAATTTCCTGGTGCTCCCTGTTCCTACCTGGTGAGCGCTGTCTGAAAGGTTCATGGAGCATAGTTTCATCTGATGGGTTTTGCCAGTTTTATAGCTATGGTTTATTTGTGCACAGGCTATGAGCAAGCTTTTTAGAAAGGAAGTTGGATTTTTAGAAAGGCCTAAAGGAGGCAAAAGAAAAAAAGGGATTTTTTTCCTTGGTCTTAATTGTATCCATTTGGCAACGCAAGTAAATAGTCACTTGTTCAGGTGTAGAAACATGCTTGTAGAAACATACATTTCAGTAAATGTTCTTAGAAAAAGCRAAGAGGAGTGACCAGGCTGTTCAACATCCACTCAGAAACAATGGTTCCCATGTTTGTTCAACAGGAATAATGAATTTTCCTTAATAGCTTTTTACTTGCCTTGCTTCATCCTAAAGGTSCCCTTTTGTTTGATTTTGATAAAGTCAGAGACATTTATTAATCAATTATCAAGCCAAGTCAGAAGTAGGCTTGTGGATGTAGGTGAGTTTGTATGTGAATATAGCTGTCTGCTTCCATACTTATTTATGTCACTCCCRCTTTCTTTTCCCATTTTGAAATACTAAGTCAGATTATTTTGGCATTAAAACTAGAAAGCACCAATGAGTCCTGGCTATTCATACAATTATATAATAAGTGACAGGAGCTCTTAACATGAACTTAGTCTCTCCTATTAAACCTGCCTCTGTGTTTTTGACTAGGAAAGGAGATGGTTATTCAAAATAAGACTATTTCCTCACAGATATTTTTAAATGTCTTTTTTTTTAAAAAAAAACCAAACTTCTCTATTTCTTAGTGCTCTAATTTAACTTAGTGAACTACCTGCCTGGATTTAGTCCTGGGTTTTACCCTGATTAGCATCTAAGTTATAATGAAAGGCATGTTCAGGACATCTCTTCAGATGTGGCTTGCTAGCATGACAAGATGAGGCAGAGAAACCTAGAAAAACTCTCTACATCCTAATTTGTTGGTTTTTGTTACAAGCTGACTCCAAGAAGATAATTATTATGAGGGAGCTGGAAGATTCCTTTTCCTCCTTCAACATCTCCCTAGTTTTGTCTGCRTGACCTTTTTCCTTCAACAGTAAGAAGTAGAAGAGGGAACGGAATCCTAGACTGCAAGAAGCAATTACTTTTCAGACCCCTCTGAAAAATGTTATGTCTTGGAAATCTCTTGAAAATATCATCAGAGAGGCACTGCCCTAAAAGTGCACTTCAGTAGATTGACAAGGGGGTGGCAGATTGACATAGGCCTAAAGAAGACAGTGGACATTCTGGAGAAGAAGWTGGCAACCAGACAGGATGCCTAAAGCCTCTTAAATGGATTAGGTGTTTGTGTGTAGGCAAKAGCATTGCATCTTTTAGTCACAGCAAGAGTCATGAGATTGTAAGAGCTAGGGCTACAAATCCAGAGCTTAACCTATTAATATTAAATGCAGACTCAAGTCGTTGACGATAGACAGTAAAACAATGGGGTTGAATCACAGCCATAGTGAAGACCATCTTTAAGATAAAAGCTCTAGGCATTTTTTCCAATGTAAGGATAGATGGATTGGAATAAACAACAGAAYAATATTATCTCTTAATGTTTGCCAAAAGAAAATATTTTCAAAGGAAACATCTTCCATTCTATTTAGCTGTGGAACTCCTTGCTACAGGATGGTGTGGCTACCAGGATTTCACTCGAGCCCAGAAACCAGCTGGACAAATTAATGGAAGAAGAAATCATCAAAGGCCATTATACTAGGAAAAACAAGACAGTCACTTTTGTTCAAAACCTACAGCAGCACAGAACTGTGCACTGAAGGAAGTATTACGTTTCTGCTCTTTGATCCTTCTCTATACATCAGCTCTTTGTGACTCTTGAAGCTGCATACCGACATAGATGGATTTGAAGTCTCACCCAGGATGCCCATAATTATGATTTTGGCCTGCCTTTCACAATACTTGGATCATATTGGATSATATTGTGTATGCAATGTTTGAGGCTTATTTCGTAATTCAGACTGTTTCAAACAAAGAAGTAAAGAAGGGGGTCTGTGATACAATTAATTTACAAATGTGCAGAACTATTATATCTCTCTGTTAATGACAGCATTATGAATGGAGGTGGTCTTGAAGCTGCGTGTATTTTAATCTCAATTAATTTAAGCCACATTAAGTTATAATAATTGATCATTTGCAGCTCCAGAGTCAGAAAGTTATTGGTTGATGTAGTCACTTCTCTTTAATTATGATGTTTTCTTTGGAAATGATTGCAGGGAGAAAAAGCCAATGTACCTGTTCCTTTTTCATTATAAGCTTATATAATCTTGTATATACATAAAAATAAAATTACATATATAATCATATAATAATGTAATTATATATATAAACATTACATATCTATATGTATATGTGCACATATGACCAATTTACATATGCAATGTTTAAAACATAATATATATAATATTAAATTGTAAATTTATAAAATGATAAGGTTACAAGGCCATACAATGAGTTGTACTGAGTCCTTTCAGGTACAGCAGTACAGAACTTGGACAAAAGTAGATAGACAAGATYCATTTGATGATAGGAAAGGATGGCGGTAGATGTGTTTCTTTCTTGATAGACCATTCGTAGAAAAGTGCAACAGCTGAAAAAATGCTGAGCCTGAGCTGGCAAACTGACTGCAAGTCTGATGCAAAACCTATTGGGATCAGCTGAAGCTAGAGGTAACGCAGCTTTGGGAGGGGTACTTGCTGGTCTGGGACAAAAACTGCTCCAAGGAGTTTTCTAGTATTCATGTTTTAGTATGAAGGTGAGGAAAGGATTTTGTTCACTTTGCAGCCTCCACTTCCTCCTCTCTCAGTATTTACATCTTCTCTGAGACTGTGAAACAATGTCTTGGATTTACTGTATCTATGGCTGAGCTATAAAACACATATCTGTACTCTTGGAGTATCCAAGGCTTTCTTTCCTGCCATGTGAAATAAAAGGCCYGCTTGAAGGCGGAAAGCCAAGGGAAGCAAATGGAACTAATGGGAAAGGTGCATGAGTGTGACCTAACTCCACTGGTTTAACAAGGCTAAAAATGCATGACTCAATTACACAAGAGTTAGCTAATGAGGAATGGGGAAGATGTTACAGTTTAAAACAAATGGCTACTAAATGAATTGGGTGCTGCCTTTCAAATCTTTGCCATTCAACAAAAACCTGGCAAGACATTTTCTTCACAGGATATGAATCATCTGAAATAAAAAAAGCAAGACTAGGGCCACCTACATTCAGAGTTTGTACAGTATGACCTTAAGGCCCAACATCTACCAGAAGTTGAGTAGCAAAAGGCCAAGCTCCAAAGAATAAAAGGGCTTACATCAGTATTAAATAATTCTTTCTTAGAGATGCAAATTTCTAATTAGTTACTGTGGAAACTGTAGAGGCCTGGAAGTAAGCCCTGCACAATGAGAATGAGAGTTTACTTTTTTGATTTACTGCAGGGCTGCAGTTGTTGAGGGAGGGCTGAGAGGGGGAAATAAATTCATTGCTTTTAACATGACAACAGAATAAAGTGCGACAGAAGAAGTGACTTTGTTTTGTGCACTGCTGTTGCTGCTGCGACAGCGACATAGGCTCACTTAAAACATCTCTCAAGGCATTGTAAAATGCTTTGTTTACAAACAAGTGACTTTCTCAACACCCTCGCTTGTTACATCTCTGACAAAGCCTTGGGAGTGTGTTTTTGAAAGCCAGCAGGAGATGGGGGTGCCTTCTGTTGGTTATGTGAGGTACCCAAATTTCAAAGTATACAATTAATTGAAAGTCAGAGTGCCCTAACTTGACCTATGCTGAGCACCAAAAATTTCTTGTTGAAAATACATTAAGGATTTTGAATGCAGAAAAGAAATTTTTTTTTGCTTTCTTTTCTTTGTTTTTGTTTTATTTTACTTATAACTGTTTGGAAGACACAACATTTCTTTTCAGCTCCACCTATCTGAGCCTTCCACTGGCATGAGGTGATTTGCCATCTGCCCAAGGAGATGTCAGGATGAAGGAGACTGAAATACCAGTCTGCCTCGTAGATGGACCACAGCCAAAACAAAGGATTGGTGCATTGCTGCTTGTTAGTAACTGCAGAAAGCTAGCTTGATATGATTCAGCAAAGGCAGGAATATTAGCTCAGCCAGTATAAGGAAAGCATCTTTCCTCTTTGCAGGACACAGAATTTGGATCATGTTTGTTTTAGCTCTGTTTCCGTCTTGATAAGCCCCAGATATTTCTGAAGCATTTTCAACCATTTTTCTGAAAATGCAGCTAAACACTTACAGATAGCACAGAGACAAAAATCAGAAATCTAATGATTGAACACTTTGTTTTTATCATGGGAAACTAAGAAAAGCTAGAAATACTTTAAAATTATGTATAATTTCTATGGACATGATTCTAGGTCAGCATCAGTGCAGAATTTCAGGGCACATAGCCTGAGTTGCTGCTGCTTAACACTGTCCTTATGAAGTCCATGTCAATGGCTGGAGTTTATTATGCTCAGTCCACTTTAGCATCCTTAACCTTTGTAGGTTATGCAGAAATTGAAGTTACTTAGGCATGCCTTTGGTATGTTGAATGGAGATTGGGCTGGGCATCGTCTTCCCTTGTCCCATTATCACCTCACACCCATATTTGGTCCCAAATCAATTTTTAGCAGTGATCTCTGCTGTCTGAGCCCTTCACTGAACTGTGTAATTAGCCATTCATAGTAGGGCACAGAGAACACTCTTCTGCACATCTGAGTTACCTGTAGTTCTAATGAAAGTCTGTGAAAAACTCTTTTTAATGCTTCCTGCAGGTCACTCCTCCCAGCAGCTTGGTTATTACCCTGCCATGCTTCTGCAATGACTTGTTTTCATCTGATTCTCACTGCCCCTCAGAGCTGCACCCAGAATTATCTGCCAATCCCTTTGGATTGCTGCCAGGAAAGAAGCATTTTTATAGCACTCGTTTTCTTTGCCACTTCTGCACAAAGTGCTTTCTTTATTATTTTGCTACTTTTTTATACAGAAAGTTGAATTTTCTCTCTTGCAAAGTACCGAGCCATTCACACAGCCTCTTCTAAAGTTAGCCAAAGAAGCAAGAATCACCATTTGAGTTCCTCCAAAACTGAAAATGTGTCTTCAAGAAATTTTTTAGTTGATACTAAGTTTGAGAAATCTGCAAAGAAGCCCTTCTCCTGCACATTTTAAACTCCTCCAGAGCTTTGAAGAGCTGGCTCCATCTGAAGAGTGCTGACAATTCCTGCACCAATATTCCCAGAGAACAATCTCATCAAACTTCCTCACAGATGATGAGCCATAAAGCTCTTACCTTCTTATAGACATTCCTGCTGACTTTCTCCAGGTATCTGCCCTTTACATAAACATGTGGCTCAGACTGTACAGTAATCAAGCATCATGATGATAGTGCTTTTGCCTTTTCTCCTTAACTAAAAATAAAATAGGATTCATAGCTGAACAGTTGGTGCACAAATAGCCTCAAGGACACCTGAGAAATCATATTATTCACTTATTTTTATCTCTGATGTAAGGATTAATATATACAGTGTTTGAAATACATTTGCATTTCAAATGCCACAGTAACTATAAAACTCTCACCATTAGTTCTATCCTAGAAATTATTTGTAAGGAATTGGTTTAAAGTAGTCCATAAAAATATTTTTCACTCCATTCTGCTGATTCAGCTTCTTTGATATTTTTTCAGGGTTTGTTCAGAGTTCAGCATTCAAATTCAAAAAATTGCTGATGAAAGTTTCTGGCTACCTGATCTCCTGCTTCCTCCAAAGCCAGAGCTCCCAAAGTGCTCAGATCCTCAGCAGCTCATTTGGATGACTGGCTGGGAGCCAGAAAGCCTTGCTATCTTTAGCTTTCATCTTCTACTGGCTTCTTTCACAGTCCAAAATGTCAAGATTCGTGGTATCAGGATGTCCATCAGATGGATTATGTTGGAGCTGAGATTTGATTCTCTTTTGTTTCATACTGGAACAAAACCTAGTTATGAAAGTCCCCATGAAATAAGGTTACCTTTCTCTGACAAGTTCTGCTCCAAAAATCCTGACAATATCGTTTTCCAAGCCTTATGGGAACTTTGGGAAATAAATCGTTTAATTTTTCATAGACTGATGGGAGAAATAGAGTATTGAATCATTTCTACTGAGAAATTAAAGGGCAGAAGAAGAAAGGAGCAAGGAAGTAACATAACTAAAACTCCAGGGTCATGGACTGACAAATTAAAATTTAGTCTGCTTTCTAAAAATGGGCTGGAGCGTTTTTATTTGAAATGGTCTTAAAACATTACTGTCTCTGAATACTTGGGAGGTGGGGGTGGAGTTGATACGAAAAGAGAGGATCATTCTTCTCACAATGCTARTGGCTTTACTAGGACTGTAGAAAGTGATTAATAATAAAACAATATTTCAATGCATTTTCCTAAAGACCCTTCACTTAAAGAACAGAAAAAAATTAAACCAAGACAGTAAAACTCTGAGAAAAGAAAGGAGGGGAACGGCCAGCCTGTGAAGTCCTAATGCTCATTATATCTGGTGCATGTTTAGCTTGTAGGGAGGGTTTGGGAAGGAAAGTAATTTAAGCAAACCAACCTGGGCCATCTTTTCATTCTTTGTTATGCACTGCTGTTGTTACCTTTAGAAATCTAGCAGCAGGGCTGGTTGTGTCCTGTTTTAGTGCCCTTCGTAAAGCATTCCCTTTTCACCAGCTCCGATGGCCCCATTGGAGTGGCCATGACAATGGATGTTCATTTTACCGCTATAAAAGGGTTTAATGATTAAAAGGCCGCACCATTGCACTCAGCCACAAAACTCATTCTTCCACTTCTGTGGAGCCCTTTGATTCAAAATGTTCTTTTGACAGGATCAAGAGTGGTTTTCATTCTGTCGGGCAGCAGAAACATCTGCATTTTTTATCCTCTGCCTCCTCCTCAGTGCACATAGTTAATGTGTAATTAATGAAACATCCCTTCTCGGAGTGGCACACAATCAGGGTAGGTCTCCCACCAACCTCGCTCCAGCTCCAGTAAAGCAGGTTTGCTTTTATATCCTTGTACTCTCATTCAACAGTAGTAATAAACCCAGTTCCAGGCTTATCTAGCCAGCTTACATCTTAATCTTTCTTTTTCCTCCCCCTCTTGCTCTSTCTGTCTCCTCAGGGAAAAGGGATGAAAAAAAAAAAAAAGAACTTCTTTTTCTTTTGGGTTATCCGAGCACATTGGGAGGGGGGAACCAAACACACCGCAACATTCAAAGCAAAATAGAGAGAACAAGGGGTCTAGGGAAAAGGTCCCCTCCTCCCTCCTTTCCCTGGAAGGAAAAATAAAGACCTTGGTAAGTAGTCAAGCAAGCTGAAAAGGCAGTTAGACAGGAAGGATTTCTAAGCCCTATAGGGTAGGGCCTTCAAGAGCAGGGAAGTTCTTGCTCTCATTAGTGCAACGCATCTGAAATCTAACACATAATGTGCCAAAAAACTGCCACATCCTCCTACACAGGAGTAGCCTCTTCATTTGCTCTTCCATTTGCAAAATTTGAAGGGCCAGGAGTGTGCTTGAGAAATAYAACATTAATGCCCAAGTACCGTTGAGTCTAAGGTTACGTATTGCACAGTGACTGATGAATGTTTCACAATTGTATTTATTTACATAAGCTTTATATTAATTTGTATAGTCTTTGCTAAATGTACCATGAATGACTATGCAAAATAATGGAGAAATGAAGCTCTAGCATTTGTTCAATTCTAACAACACCTCAGCAATAATGGATGGGTTCTAAGTGACCAAAATGGGCTCAKATGGATCCTGATCCACCAGCAGCTCCCAGGTTAGTTCTCAGAGCTCTAGACAGTATTGCGCTGTGAGTGAGTTGCCATAAAAGAGCTTTCCKATAGAAAAACACAAGACAAGGACAAGTAACAGACCAAAAGGAAAAATACGTGGGCCCATACTACTCCTACCTGCAATAATTGAAAGTAGAATATCTGTGAAGTCCAGGAGACATGGGGAAATAAACCCATCATTTTTAAGCTTGCTTGGCTGTGGAGCTGTTACCCTTAATTACCCTGTGTGTGACCTCTTGTGGCTCTCACAGAGGAAGCTCAAATTTTGAGCTGAAGACTTAGCTGCAAGTGTAGTAGGGAGACAGAAGTATCAAAGAAAATTTGCTTACAGAGAAATTCACTTCACATGATACAGAATGAAGTCTGTATCATGTCAATCTACTTAAAAACTCAGGTAAAAATCAGAAAGTAGATTTACCTGGAAGAAAAAGTTCAGAGGAAAATCACAATATTCCCTCATYCCTAGATGCTCTTGCGAAGTTGGGCTTCCTCCTGTCCAAAGATCCTGCCCTCCCAAAGGAGGTGGAACACACACAATTAAGCTCCTCTTTCTATTGAGAAGAAACATACCTTTGCTTCACAGTTTTTAGGACCATGTCCTAGCTGTCAAACTCCATGCTCAATAGGAGATTGTCTCTTCTATACATGTATCTGTAAATAAGCAAAGTTCACAAATAAAAATGAGAGGACACTGAAGAAGTTTTGGACTCTTTCTGGTTTAGTCTGATTGGAAGTTTTCCCCTTCCTGCATGTAAGGAAGAAAACAGATTTCTCCCCAAAAGCCTGCATGTGATTCCTTTCATTGTCCTGATTTCAAAGAGCTGAAACTGACTGTGTAAAGCATCATSCCCTTTTGTACAGTACACTTAATCTGAAAATTTACTGTTGTTCCAATGAAATGAGACTAATATAGGAAATAGTTGCAAATATGTAATGCTGCAAATATTGTATCTCTTCTTTGGAACCATAGCTAGAAGGAAGACCTGCCTGTGAATTCAAGGACCTGATAAAAATTGGGTATAAAATCACCCAGGGTGATACACAACAGATGCAGTTCTTGTGCCAGTCCATTCTGAGCAACCCTCAAGAGATCGGCAAACTTATTTTGCTCCATGCACGTGCACATATGCAACAAAATCTGTTTTCAGTCTGACACTTTAATACARACTCTGTCATTGTCAGATTTTATTTGTCTGCAAATAGGAAGAATGAAGATTTGGAACAGGGCAAGGGTAACAAGCATCTTGCCACACAACTCTTTGGGCCAAATTCCACATGCATAGCTCCCACTGAGATCCAAATATGGGCAACATTTGTTTCCAGATTGAGCACAGAATGTGTCTCTATTGTTATTGAAATGTAAAAAAGGGCGTGAGCTTTTGAACACAATTCCATTGGCCCAACTTGCCAGCACAACCAACATCCAGTGATCAGAAATTTCACTAAATCACTTATTTTCTGTTTCCACAATGGTGCATGCTGCAACGTAAGGCATTGGAGATAGTGGACAGAAAAAGATCAACAAATTTGCTGGGCGTAAACTTTGTTCAATAAAGTTGGCTGCAGCCATGCTTAAATAAATGGGTTCTTACTTCTAAAAGAAGCGTGTCCTTCTCATCACATGCTCCAGGAAGGCTRGTGTGCTGGGAGGGCCCGGGACAATTGCAAGAGTCACTGAGCTGCACTGTGATACATTTGAATTCTGGCCAGAATCTGGGAAGTTCACGTTAGCTTGCCAGACCGTTCAGAGAAAACAGGCTTCAAAGAGAAGTTTTTACCCTTGATTCCAAAGTGTAAGTGAGTATGGAAAGAGTATAATGTTTGCTGTTGGGATTAGCCCCCTACCGCGTCAGCCACATATGAGCGCTCTGAAAATTGGCGGCRTGTAGGGGGAAGCCTCTCAGCTCGCTGCAGCTGAGCTAAACCCAGGGTAGATTTCCAAGCACCAAAGCAGAAGGTGTGTGAACCTCATTATCATCTCCCAGCATAGAAAAGAAACAAAGCAGAAATCACACTGAAAGGGATGGAAGCCAAAGACCATGTAGGATGGGAAAACATTCCCTATTTTAAGTAGTATAAGAAAACTTTTGGTAATATTGAGGGACTGCTTAAAAGGACGTGTTGCAAAGCAACATACAAAGCCATGATTTAGAATKTATGTTGTAAAGAAGAATAGGATTCTGGTTAAAATTATTTGAGAAGATTTTTTCTTGTTCCATGAAGACATAATAGGATAAAGATTCTGCTTTATTAGTTGGCCAGCAATCTCCTCAGTTCAAAAAGAGCTGATGTCRTGCTGCACCAGTTTTTGCTCATGCAGACTCCTCAAGCATAACACAAATCAAAGAGTCACTCTACCCATAATGATCTCAAGGTTCTTTTCTCATTTCTAGCTTCTCTCTTATGTCCCTTCCTTGACCCAGGAATTTCTACAGGATCCTTTTATAGCTCCAACTCTTAAGAACCAATTTTTATTTCTCAGGGTATTTTCCAAGAGAGAAATCTCTATCTGCACAAGGAATAAGATGTGCAGATAAGATGCATAAGATGCTCACCCTTGGCATTGTTAGGTTGCTGGCTTGGTGATTTCCCTCACCATGCTATTCAYAGCCCCACAGTGAGATGTCTCAATTCTTCAGACTGGGCATGGATAAGAGTTATGAACCACAGACCAAGCTGACCAGCAGCCAGCACGCTGAAAAAAAAATGTGCACAAGGTGACTTTGCTGCAATGCTGAGAGGATGAGCTGGGCGCCTCACACCCTCTTCCCTTCTTACAGGGGACTGAAGAGACATATTTCAGATGCCAAGTTTCACATCCAGAGCCATGAAATGGAAACCAATTTGCCTGAAGAAGTGAGGATAGTCAAGGGAAACACTACATAGACCCATTAATAGAATATCAGGGAGCTGAACACTGGGCAGCAAATGGGAGCAGCAGCAAAGGAGAAAGAAGTGTGACTGCTGTCCTGCATCCCTTTGCCAGCATTGGGAGAGGAAGGATACAATGCAGTGCAATAAGACAGGAGCACAGAAATCAGCTGTAAGAAAGAAAAATGTTTTGAGAACTGATTTCAGTCTAYGTGGATTCAGTACCACAGACCAAACTTTTAATTTTTTATTCTGAGCTCCCAATTGATGCGAATAACAATCTCCAAAGTGAAACTTTGCCAAAAGGGTAGAAATTGCTTCACCATGTCAGCCTACCACAAATGAAAGCACCTTAGCACTGCCATCTCACKTACAAAAATTTGAAAAATTGTTTTCAAAGTAATCTCTTTAAATATGGATCTAAGTCAAGCTTAGTTTGCAGGCTAAGTAACAGCTATCTCCCAAAACCTCATGCTGGGTGCCTAGATGATGCCACTTTGAATAAAAGTAGAGAYTGAAAAATTCATTCACATATTGAGAGCTATTAAGAAATTTTGTCAGGATAGGAATAAAGGGGAAGGAAACAGTGATTTGAATCAGTAAACTGAAACTGTGATCATATTGTGGCAGTGCTGTTTAAACCACCTCCAAGTGTCCTCCTTTGCTTTATACTACCATTCCCATCTGTCCTCTCCTCTGTTGGCACAAGGAGTTTTGTAGTACCATGGTAAATGAAGATGTTAACTAATCTGGTTGAAAAATAATCCAGAAAAAAATATAAGAATATTTCATTTCTCATCCAGATTAGTTCCTTGATATGGTTTGCTGTAGCAGTCATGAGAACAGCTGCAGTAGCATAGAGGAGGACATGATGCAGGAAAAAGAATCAAATCAAGCAGGACTTCCATGGCTCACATAACCACAGACTGAAGAACTACTTGGCATAAAACTAGATTCAATGAAAAAGTAAAATTTCATATCAGGGATGTTCACCTGACCTTCTCCACTTACTTGAATGGAGATATATTTGCCATGCACTTGTAAGATAAATTTGAAATAATATATATTTTTTCTAAATAAAGAGGTAGTCATGTTACACAGGACTACTCAGGCTCCATTGCTTGCCTGAACCTCTCATGGATTTACAGTCATTGTTGCTGTTTCTGAGTCTATCTGATATCTCCTGCTTTACTGTTATGAGTCCAGAATAGTGAGCTCTAAAGTAATCACATTGTGTTGTCAGATGATCTTTATATGTCAGATGTGGTTTCCTTTATGTAAAGCACATGTAATTGATTCCTTAATCCAGCATAGTTATTTGCTGGATGCAGACAAACTCTTGCCACTGACAAACTACTGCTGCATCTGCTGACGCAGGTGCAGCAACCTGGTTCACTGCAGTGGTTTTCTTTTTTTTTTCAATTGCAAACCTTACAGACCATTAGAAGTGTCTATTGTGCAAGAACAGAAGRAAGAGCTTTAACTCCAAGGTTATCATCAATTTTAAAAGAGAAACCAGAGAAAGGAGAGGATAAATAGAGAATAAACTCTAATTACAAACAGTCYTAGAAGAAATGATTTTTAGATATGAGCTTTCCTTGCAGGACTGAGAAGAATAGCTTGCTTCAAACACAGCRCTGRTTTGATTGTCCTATCCCATTTGTGCCCAGTGTAAGCATGCCCTTGAAATGGATACAGCTGTAAGGCTCATTTTGCTATCTGGGTTCAAAGGTCTGATTTAGTAGTGCTTCTTTTTTGTAATATCTAAATGCCTGTATGCTCATTTACAATGTTGATTGCCTTTTCTTGATSGTTTGGCTTCAGAAACATGCTGTGGAATTTAAATTCATCCCCCTCCCATGCTAATGTTGGCATTATTTGTGTGTAAACACATTACATGGCATAGCAGAAATGTAAATGAGATTTCAATGTTGAGTTGATTTATAAACAGCCAGTCTCCTAATTTATTGAAGTTGTCTTTGTGTCGTTTGCACATGATTAGCAGCATATACCATACATAGGGTGCCCTTCAGTAACATGCTCAGAAAGAAGAAATGCAAACTGTAAACCTTTATAACAACAAATGAAGATCTTATTGAGCTTCAAGATGCTTTGAAACATATAGCTACTAACTTAACTCTGCCTGTGAACTTGTCCTCATTAACTCCATAATTAGCAAGATCATGTTTGATCTTGGAGTTCATTAGACATTGCAGCTGGAAGATTGTTTCCGTTTTAACACATCAGAATAGACAATTAAAGTGATAATAAGGAATCAATATCACTTCCCYGTTTCTCAGATTTTTTCAAGGTTGCAGTGTGCCTAATTAAACCTGGTTTGAAATAGKGAAAAATTAAAAAGTAATGTGGTCATATTTACTTTAGTTTAACAGGCCATTTAAAAGACTGTTTGAAATGTGCCCTGGGAAATAGTTTCTACCCACACAATAAATAAATAGTTGGGATGATTTCAGATTCAGCTGCAGACTTAACTGAAGACTTGAGTAGATAGTATGCTCATGACCCTTCTATTGTCTGTGCCACATGCAAGTCTCCTCCCTGCTCTTTACTTTGTGACAGGACCCAACTCTATATTTCACATCAGCTCATGCTCCAGTAAAAAGAGACAACTTTTTAGGTCGAGTTACTTGTATGCCTTTGAGTTTTCCACAGCACAGGCCCAGCTGATCAGTAAGTTCACTTTCCAGAGCAGCAGCCTGATTCTCCAGTGCAACAAGATAGTCTTGTGCAACACAGCTTTAAAAGTAACCTAATGTGGAGGGTGTCTGCAGCAGAGCCAAGTCTGAATTCACACCATTAAGGGGCTCTTTCCCCCTCTCCTCTCCCCATAGGAGASAGACTGGGATCCTCAAACACACAARTGGTTATCCKGCTGTTATCACAGCCTAGAAAGCAATGTAAACTAGAGGAATAAAAGATTGGTCTGTGCTCAGAAACCCCATGTTCAGGTGGACCTGATTCTGTTTTCTGCCTGTCCCCTGAATGGTAAGCAACTGATTGCAATACATTTCTCTGTCTCTGCCACYGTCAGAGTGAKGSTCTTAGACTTAACACCAGAAGAACRTGAAGGAAACCTCAAYGRAAWTTGTTGTTTAATGAAATGTAGTAACATTCTAAACAAGATTAGCAAGATTCAACATCCTCCTTCTACTTGCACACTTTTACTTCAATTCTTCATAGTTTTAATTTAATAAGCACAGTTAACCGAAGACATGAATCATGTCACTGAGGGAGAAATGGATAATGAAGGACCACTGAAGCACTAATCCAACTAATTTTGCCTTTGGCTCTTGAATTCGWGTAGATCCCAACAGCAAATACTAAGTTCCAAATTCACCCAATTGATTTCAGYGGCCTGTAGGGTGCCACATCTTTTAATTTTGTTTGCAATCATTTGAAACCAAATTATTTTTAAAGATATTAATGCTTCGTTGCTTTAAACTGAAACAGAGTCTAATCATCGGCATTTGGGGCAGATTACAGAAATAGGGTCAGATCCCTTGTTGGTGTGAGTCCATCAAGGAGAACAAAATGACAATGAGAATCTTAGCTTACATATCCTGGATATAATGCCCCTGATTTATGAAAGAATTAGGGAAAAAAATTGCTTGTGTCCAAAAATTGATGTGCCAAGGTGACAATAGACAAGCAGATAGCTACAATTAGGCTTGGTTTTCTTCACTGCAGCACACTTCAGTGCCTATGCTACAGATTTTGGTTGCAAATGAGTATTAGTCCATTGGCATCAGCCCACTGCCCTGCACTGCTGCATGATAGGCTGAGGCTGGTCCAGCCGTATCTGCACTGTCCTACCTTATGTACCTCCCCCAGGCACAACCCCTGCCAATCAGTATTTGAAACACTTGTAGAAGGACTTTATCTTCCGAGGTATATTGTCCTGACATCAACTGTCCCATATTGCCACCGCCCTGTACACACGGGTCACCTTGGTTTGGCACGACACAGACCCCAAGCTCGCCTGCAGCTTCAGCGACCATCGCCTCAGAGCAGAGGCCTTTGCCTGGAGCCACAGCTCCCTCAGGCACATTCCAGCTACTTGGACAGAGGGACGAGATGAAGACTGGGAGGACAGGCAGCATTATGAAAATGTCCAGTTGCAATCCCACAAAAATTTTCTGTGCCCACATGTCAAGGACTTTTGTTACAGGCCCCACTGCCACCCCTGTGCCCAGGCCAAGACTGCGGAGTGCTGGCTCCTGTTCCAAATGGAACAGAGGGGTCTCARGGGAGGTCACAATGCCATCCACAGCCACTGAGGGCCCAGCAGGGTGCCACACGTGCTGTAGCACAAGTAGGGTGCTGGGCTCTGCCGTCATGCTGTGAAATGGCTATCTGGCCACAGCATGGCTGCAGCTTCCAGCCAGCAGGAAGAGYTCCCGTGTACAGCTTCTTCTTGAGGGCACCCCAGCAATGTGGATGTGGGATACTTGCTGCCACTGGGCTCAGGGACTGGAGACAGTCTGGGATCCATCACAACTCTCAGCACTGACAGAAAAAATGGCACCTTCACCTTGCCTGTAAAACGTATAGTGTCCTGAGGGAAAGGACACCACAGGAACCTTGGGGCAACAGGGCTCTTAAACACAGACAAAGCCAGCTTCCCTACAGACTCATCGCTTTTCTTCTCATCCCTGTCTGGGAAATCTACAGTAAAGAACAACTGTGCCCATGGGCCCTGCCTCTGTGGATTGTGTCTGCCCTGAAGGGCTGTGCTCCCCCAGGCCCCCTCACCCTGCATGGCTGTGGTTTGAGGAGGTTGGTGCCATATCAGCAGTGTCCATTGACTGGCTCTCCACATGAGCACTGTTTCTGTGGCCAGCAGAAGGGTCAAGTCCACAGACCTCCACCAGTAAGTACTAGGTTTAGCTAGAATTTTATTCTCAGCACATTTTATCCTATGTGTTTTCTGATGGACATTGCAAAACTTTTCCCTGGGCTGTTTCCTGCTAATGAAGTGATTTTAGCGCATTGTGTGTTTTGGCTTAGCATGTTTCCAAGAGGCAATCTTATTGCTTTATTCATGCGAAGYTAAAGATCTTATCCTTCCCTTCTGTCCCTGTGACATTCAGGAGGTTCATGYGCAAAGAAAAAAAAATGGACTTGCAGTCCCCAGGCTGATTTTGGGATGGTTTATACTATCTCTAAACAGCAGGTTAATTTCAGTTGACACTTATTTATGAAAGCACAAAGTCTGGTGTGGTAATAAAAAAGTCAACTCCAAGAGAATATATAGCCTTAGATTTTCTTACCTAACATGGTTTTATTTAGAGATTTATTGAGCAAAATAAAGATTTGCCTGGCAAATAATGTTATCAATTGCTCCATATTTTAAAATCTTTTGAAAGCGCATACAAAAACCAGATTAATTTCCTTGTACACGATCTACTGTGGGGTATAAACACGTTTTATTCAGTGACTAGCCAAGAAAATGTAAATTAGCTGTCTGACATTCRGGAAATTCGTGTGGCTGAATTATATGACTTGTATATTTGGAAAACCCATAGGGTTTGTTAGTATCCAGGTGGAAGTCAATTTTAAACAACCTCCCGGTCTGATGCTGAGGTTTCAGTGTTCAATCAAAGACACAGAAGCCTCTGCCGTCGCTATCCTTTTACCTCTGTAAAGTTAGAGGATTTGCAGCTTGCAGATTTGCGAATTTCAGTTGCCTGAAATCAGTTTTCAGAGAGATTGAGTGAATAACACATCCGGTCACTTGCAAGCTGCAAATGTCCCTGCTGCCCTGTGAGTGCTCGGCAAAGATCTGCTTGCACGGCCCACTGCTCACACCCGTGCAGRGTAAGAGGGTCCCCCACAAGACAGAGCCAGAGCCCTTCACTGGGTACATGATCCCAGCTCCTCTCCCTATCTTTGTGGCCAGGGAAGGATGGAGTGATAGCGCACCATTCCCTAGGCAAAGCTGCCATTCAGCGGGGCGAGGTCGGGAAATAATGAAGTCAGCACATTAGTGCCTTGCCTGCTGAGCTCACACTGCTGAAAGCTGCCGGTGGGTGAATTTCCCAGCGTTTGGAAACTTTGTCTCAGTTCTGCGGGTTTGCTCAAGTGTGCGATGGCTGTTTGCAAAGGGAGCTTTCCCGCTGGGTGGGTTTGCTTTCCTCCTCACAGCTCAGGGAAGGTGAGGGCTCTCCTTCATGTCTCCCCTGCCCCCACTGCTGCCCCTCGCTCACCCCACAAACACAATGCTCTTCCAGCGGGTTCCCTCCGCTGGGGAGCTTTTCCCTCTCCCAACTCCCACACTGGGACATTTTTCCACATTTCCAGGATTATGGCCACTTTCACTTAGATCTATGTGTGTTGCCTCCACATACAAAGAAGCACTTGGGGACGGGATTAGTAGGATTAGAAGAGATTCACATATGTCCAGTTCAAGCAATTGGTATTCAAAGCTTTACACTTCCAAATGCCACCAAGAGAGAGAAAAGGAGCAGGGAGCTTGCTTTGCATTTCAGCACCTTCCTGCGGGGGACAGAGACCTTTGTCTGGGCCGGGGGGGGACAAATCCCACCCCCACCCCTTTTAATCCAACACCCCTTAGCCTCCAACTCCTTCCCTTCAGTGCCATCGGTGGGGCTCTGCTATAACCCCAACAAGGAGCTACAACTATTGCGGCTTTCCCYTTTCTCTTTTCAGCGCAGCCCTTCTGCAAACTTTTGGCAAATTCTCCTGGGGTTTGGCAGGCAAATCAAGGTCCTGTCCTGTGCAGTTTGCTACYGTATATCTTGTCTGTTGACATAAGAAAAGAAAGCATCACGGGGTTTAGAATATACAGGCAAAAAAATTCCTAAAATAGTGCCTTTGTTCCTATTAAGTTAAATTCTTCACGTTAGTGAACTGTTCATGCTAGCAAGGCAAATTCTTAAGATGAAACAAGTGMATTAGGTATTTCTGAAAAAGCAATTGGAAAATCTACATTTTCACATTTCATTTTTGATAGACTGCCTTCCTTGTTGCATTTAGGTGGTGATTTCCTGATATTAGACACATCAGCAAATGCAAACTCTRTGTTGCATAGCTTGCATTTTGGCAATCACTCCAAGCGTTAACAAATCATTTTATTCAAAAATCAAGAGGAAGGCTTTAATATTAGTCAGTGTAACAAATTTCTCTGTAGTAGAGTGAGAGATTTTTGAAGCAGAGCAGGTGGASCCTTTTTTAAATACATTAATCAATTAATTAATTCATTCATTCTTTTGTTCAGTCTTTCTGCTCACTTTCTGCTCACTAGGATAAAAGCTCCTGTGGAATACTATATTGTTTGCTGTGACTTATGAGGGACAGGATCGTATACAACCAGATTAAAAAAGCAAGCAAACAGACAAAAAAACTTTTTATACCCTGAAGAATGTCCTTTATGTCCTTTAAGTGATTTTTTAAAAAAAATTCCAATAAGTCTGCATTTGTTTTACAATTTTCAACACAGAAATTAAATCTCAGAGAATATTAAATAGGGTGAAGAAAACTGAGATGTTGCTAAAATAACAAATATGATCTCTTAGTTATTTCTGTTTATCTTTAAAAGGCACAGAGTCCTGAGTGAGCGCAAGCTGAAGTCAATATATTTAATATGAATTTACTAATACCAGAGTAAGGTAATATAAAATCCAGTGCATCTTTTTTATTAGTAAAACGAACCAAGTTTGAGTTAATATTTTGCTGCTTTTGAAGCTCCAAGTCTTCCTTCTATAAAAATACATGGGAAAGGGTCCCATGTATATCCAGATTAAAGGAACTAAGTGTGTGGATTCTGGTGATTTTTACAAGTCACTAATTTTTGCAGTATACAAGGGATTCAATAGGACTTCAAATAGGTGGAAACCTTTAAAATATTGAAAACCAGGGAGGCTATCAGGTCTGTACATTTCCCCCAAATCTTCAGGGAGTTTTGAATAGTTTACAAACACTAACAGTGCAAGACTAGGTGACTGTAAATTAGAAAAAACGTCATGATATCTGCAAAATCTCAAACCACGTGCTGACTAYCCATTTTGGGTACCTACTAGCTGTGGAGAAGAGGTTCTTTTAGTAACAAAGCTGATGAGAAGACAACTTAAAACATATGTAGCTTGAACATATATGAACATAATTTTAAATTGCATTTTATTTTCAGAAGTGGTGAGAATAATTATTTCCCACTGCATCTGTAATCATCGGTCATGCAGAACTATAAAATTAAAAATACATTTAATTTCTTTCTTCTTTACCTTTTATAGTTCTGGGTTTTGTTGCTGAGTCTTCTCTATGCATGCATCTATCTGTCTATCTATCTGTATATCTATCTGTATATCTATCTGTATATCTATCTATCTATCTATCTATCTATCTATCTATCTATCTATCTATCTATCTATCTATCTATCTATCTATCTATCTAAGCTATTTACACAGCATTCCCCTGAGTGAATGTTTTACAATCTCAATGTAACCATATTTTTGGGTCTCTTCTTGCCATACTACAGGCAGTAATTGTTAGCAAGACTGGATTATGTGTGTCATCCCACTCTAGAAATATTCTATTTGTATCTGGAAGAACCTTAGAGCTCTCACTTCCCTGACTAYACAAAATACCTGAAAGAAAAAAGGGGGTAGTGTAAAAGCAGTGCCAGCTGTTTGTTTTGCTGTATACAGACTGATTGAGAAGAAGCTGTATCTCCCAAGATCCTGTTCCATCCCATGTTCCCAGTCAGCAGTATTTGTGACAGCCAGGCAGAGGACCAGGGGCACTAACTTCCACCAAGGAATCTCCCATGTTCCATGTATTTCCTCTCTAAGTTAAATTTGCTGGCAGTATCTGAAGCCACTGAGTTCCATATGAAGGSAGTGTTTCACCAGGGTCCAAGCACCTCTGCAAGGAAGCGTCTTTCTGACAAAGAGGTGATGGCATCAGGTTAGATCTGGATACACGAAACTGCTACTACTAGACACTTAACTWTTATTTGAGTGCAAAATAATAACAGGCAAAATTATTACAGAAGTGGTGTATTAGCAAACTAGAGATGACCTGCTTTCCATCTATGGGTCCTTCCCCCAAAACAGTTTTGCTTAGCATTGGTAGCTGAAAAGAAAATCTGAGCTCCCTTAGCTGAGCTTGCTGTCTATGGCTGGCATGGGCTCTCTTAAAATCTCATTATTAACATTTTGCTAATCAATTTCCTTCTTGGGAAACAAATATGAAAGGGTCTGCCCCCAATTAAAGCATTTTTGTTTAAAAACTAAATGATCTCATTGGAGTAATTAAGCGCTTCCTCAAAGCGCTTGCTGGTTCTTTATGGCAAGGAACAGCACTGGTGATTTGAATTTTAGGGGCCTGACCTCTGAGTCWATTGAAACCAAGAGACATCAGTCAGCTTCAGTAAGGTTTGGTTCTGGCCCTAACAGGCCTCATAATAAGCGAACAAACACCACAGTTTGTCAGTGTTTCAATAGTCAATAATTAACCTCTGCCATAAGCCGGTGAGAAAAGATGGTGTTGGTGGACCTTGTCTTCTCTCCCTCTCTCTCTCTTTTAAGAGACAGAGGTGGGACTTTTATGATCCTCAATACTATTGTGTCTGAGTACTTCTAAGCCTGCTCCAAGCTGCCAAGAACTACAGGATCCCAGTGTTATATCCATAGATTTGTACGTTTTCCATTCACACGACACATGCTATGTCCCAGCCTAGGCTGAAGAGAGGACCAGAAAAACCACCCATATCCTACAGCTCTGCAGCCCTGAGCCTGGCTTTAAGCACTCACCAGGCACAACTACCCCCCGCAGTTGCAGTGTTGCCTGGGGGCTTCCCTGAGATGGCTGTGGCTGTCACTCCCCTTGCGTGAGACATGAACATTTCTGAAGGGGGGTTCTGCAGGTGTGGTGGGGCAATGACCATCAGGCTTCACACTACCAACACTATTCTTTCCCGTGTGCCTGTTTTCTGACCATCATTCTTCTTTTTTATACTTGTGTTTGATGTTATTTTCCTCCAGTGTATTTTATTTTCCATTTCTGAAATCACATTTACATTAACAGTGCAATTTCCACTGAAAAAGGACTGCCATCAGCCGCAACTTAAAACAAGATGAGAATGGCGAATTATTCACATTTTAAGGGTGGGGAAATGTGATTTAAATGATGCAAAAAACTTGCATAGTAAAGCTTTTCTGAATATTTGAAGTTACAACAGCTCAGCTGAAAGAAGTATAGCAAGAGACTCAGAAGTGATTTATAAAAACAGCCTTATGCCTTAGCCAGGCCAGATTTTACCATCGTTTCTGGTGTTCATTAGCATCTCATTGCACATGTCGTCCCATTGATCCCAATGGAACAAGCCCACACAATAGACTTCTATTCAAGGGTGGTGAAGGCAGTCCATACGCCCATCCCCAAACACTGAGACATGGCAAAGGTTTGTGAATAGACTGCAGATAATTTTTGTTGTGTCTTCTAGAATTTGTACTAGCCTATTATCAACCTGTAAATATTCACTACAAAYGTGCATTGTTTAAAATTGAGATGCAAAATGAGACAAGGATTTTTTTTTCTTTCTCTTTAGTAAATCATCCATGCTTTTGAATGTGCAGTGGAAGAATTATTCAATWATTTCTATGACTTTGTTTTYGCTGGAGCTATGAAAAYCAAATTGYGTTAAACTTGTTTCTGAGATGGCAAAACATTTCAATCTCTATTTGTTAAAACACCAATGCTTTTATGCTGAGACAACTGTAAATGTTTGAGAAGCTTACTTAACAGCAGCGCATCTGGGGTTTCTGATGGGGAGAATTCGGGGGGAGCTTGAGGGGASCTCTCCTGTACTCTGTATCCATCTCCCATCCTGTTTACAGCTGATATTTAAACAGGTTATGTGACTTACAGACTAATATGGTAATCACCAACTATCTAATAAAGTGGTGAGGGAGAGGTTTCTTAAAAGTCGTTGTGTGAGTTTCAGTATCAAGTCTAATAGATGGAGAAAGTTCATTGTAATAAAAATGCAAACATCTGCAAGTGACATAGAAGGCCAGAAATAAAAAGAAAACTTGCTCATTTGAGAATGTTAGATTTTAGGTGTGAATGTGGTGTGAAAAGAACTTAAAGACTTTAGGTGTGAAAAGAAAATAATTACAGGCCTTTGAGCAGCACTACTATCGTTCAACACTGTGACAAAGTGATCCTAAACTATGTGAGTTTTTTTGCCAGGGCTATCAGGTTCAGCCCATTCGGCTGAAGTGCGTTCAGCCCATGCCTGAAGTGTGCACCACTGCCTGAAAACTGCACATGGGAAATGTGTGTCACAGTCTCAGCTCTGTGTCTGTATTTTGGAGATAATGCAAGCTTTACTAATAAGCTAAAATTGAACTATTTAGTAGGTGCATATTTAATGATACTGACAGATTTGGTTTGGATTTTTTTTCTGAAATTCCAAAGATGGCAAAATATTTCACTGTTGGCTATTACTTTGGCATGTCTGATAGGTGTAGAAACATTCAAACTGATTTTCTAGAATCTTTTCTCTGTACAAAATGCAGGCTTTGGGCGCAGTCACTGCAGAAAAAAAAAAAGAAATTACATGCAAACTGTTGATTAATTGTTTTTTATTGTTTATGGAAACTAATTTCCTACTTTTGGTAGCAAATGTCATATATCAGAGGATTAGCAATTTGCACATCTCTAATTAATTAGGCTTTGGCTTTTTAGATTTTATTACTAAGGTTTTGTGACATATTTTTTCCAGAAGTTTTGCAAATCGGTATTTAAATACAGAAAAAAAAAAAAGTCATCCTTAATTAAATGCACTGGAATGTCTGTCAGTTATTTCCTTTAAATTATCTCCAGAAGCAGTGCCTGGTATGTACTTGATCCTGTTGTCTTTTGCAGAATACTTTGAAGATACCAGTAAGGGCTCYAGTTTCATACATAAAGAAGGGGGCAAATTTGTTCTGACCCCTTGTTGCCAACGAATTTAAAATTAAATGAATGGAGAAGAAGAATTCTCCATCCAGGCAGAGGAATATTATCTCTGGGTATATCTGTCTGCAGAATTTGACTACAGTAGCCAGGACAGTCTTCTCTTCCCTTTCCAGTCACTGCCCTCATATTGCTCTACTGCCAGAAAGCAAATTCGTGATAAACACAASAACTGAAACAGTCTTTTAGGCTATTCACTTTTGTGATGTCAGATTGTCAGATGATAAGATGCTATCAATCTGAATTATACCATCGATCTAAATGAAATCCATTAGTATATCTTGAGCAAAATCAGCACACAGTTAGGGAATCTTGGCCATCCTCTCTAAAAWAAAATGCACACCGTTTAGAAACAACCAAATTTCAGCTTTAGCACCCAGTGCAGAGCAGCACAACCCCTTTGTAGCAGCACTTCGTTCACAGAGACCCAGCTGAGTGAGAGTTTTGTTGTAATGAGGTGATCTGGGCTTCTTCAATTGTATCAACAACTACTTATAGTGCTAACAGTAATAACTTACTTTTGTACTAAAAGCACGGTTGTCAAATGTCCAAATTAAATTAAAAACAAGCAGAGACAGCGAGAATTAATAGCAATAATCCATAGAAATGAATAGGTTTCTAATAAACCAAATTAAAAATATGTAACACTGGTGCAAACACTTTTTATGTTACAAATTTGATTCTATGCTGCCGGCCAAGTCAATAAAGCCAAGGGGAGCGCAAGATTTAATATTCTGTCGCAGAAACACTATGCAAGAGGAAAGTGCATCCAATTTCCCCACCAAACTCTATGATAGTTCAAATTCGGGCACGCCTTAAAGTGGATCCATTAACTAAAATCCAGTATTTGAAAATGCAAGGTTTTCTTTTGGAGTAGCCCTAAACCCAAAATCTTCCCCRTGTGCCGCCGCCGGGTAAGTAGGGTCTAGAGTCCCCCATGGCCCGGCTCGGTGCCGACGCTGTGCGGGACAGGATGCTCCCGCACCTGATACTCTGAGTCTTCTTGAGCAGTTTGTCTTTCCAGAAAAAGCACGTTTCCCTTCCTCACCAAATCACTCTGCCTTTATGAAAATAGAAAYTAAAAGGTGGGATAGAATATGTTAATTTGATGTGGCTACCACCTAGACATATTTTTCACCCTCTCCGACTCCCTGAATAGTAAAACTTTTGGTTTTTCTGATTCTCGGGAGTTGATTTCGTTGCTGTGCCGTCGTGGGTTGTTTCGCTGATGACTGCACCGGGACATTTCCACAGTCCTATSCCAAGTGCCCCTGGCCAGAGGATGGCGGGCATTTGTCCGGTGCGGAGGGTGAGTAGCGAGCGCATCCAGCGCGCCCTGAGGCAGCGCGGACCCCCGCCCGCCGAGCGCATTCACTGCCCGCCGCCGGGACGGGACGGGACGGGACGGGATGGCCCCGCCGCTCTCCACCGGCTCAGACGGAAAGTGTACGGGCGGGTGTCCTCCCACGTGGCTGCGCCC
This sequence comes from Malurus melanocephalus, assembly GCF_030028575.1. Taxonomy (NCBI): domain Eukaryota; kingdom Metazoa; phylum Chordata; class Aves; order Passeriformes; family Maluridae; genus Malurus; species Malurus melanocephalus. Next base: position 1,684,409 of record NW_026623368.1, read on the forward strand.
ACGAGTGACAATTTCCACGTACCGCTGTGCTATGCCTTTTTCCTTCTTTCTTTCCTTCCCTCTTTCTCTCTTTCCTCTCCTTTTTCTCTTTCTTTTATTTTCTTTCTTTCTTTTATTTTCTTTCTTTCTTTTATTTTCTTTCTTTCTTTTATTTTCTTTCTTTCTTTCTTTCTTTCTTTCTTTCTTTCTTTCTTTCTTTCTTTCTTTCTTTCTTTCTTTCTTTCTTTCTTTCTTTCTTTCTTTCTTT
>NW_026623368.1:1685770-1690637 GCF_030028575.1 Malurus melanocephalus
TCTTTTCTTTTCTTTTCTTTTCTTTTCTTTTCTTTTCTTTTCTTTTCTTTTCTTTTCTTTTCTTTTCTTTTCTTTTCTTTTCTTTTCTTTTCTTTCCTTCTCACTGCAGGATTTACTAGCAGTGCTAGAATCAGAAGGCTTTAATTTTGCTCAGCAGATTAACCACAGTTAAACTCAGTCGGACGAAAATATCCCTCTTTTTCTGACTCTTTGCCCTCCGCGGGGCCTGGACAGCATAGAGGAACGAGGTCTTGCCAAGATTTTTTTTCCGAGCCCTAAGCACCTTTTGGAAGGTGGGCATTTAGCCCGTCGGTTTCCCCAGAGAGAGGGGGGCACCAGGGTCTGCTCCGGGAGTTCCAGGGCCMGTCCGAAGCGGGTGGCTCCCGTCCTGTCCTGCCTGTCAGCCCCGTACTCATCGCGTACGCACCACCGAGGGCTGGCAAGATCCGGGAGAGAACCACACGTCCTTGCCCGGACACGAAGGCTGCTCCCGCCGCCGTCCCTGCAGGGGGATTCTCACCTCCCCAGCCCGGCAGACCCCGCAGGCGGCCACGACGGCTCAGTCCGCACCCGCGGCAGAGGCAGAGACGGGCTTCGGCAGAGAGCTGTTTTAATGACACCCGCACCAGGTGCCCCGCCCGCTTTGCCCGGTCGAGCCCCCACCAGCTCGGCCCCACTCACCCTCCTCCCTTCCCCGAACCGCCGCCGGCTGCGGCCGGTGCCCGGGAYCCATCTACTTACTGGCGCGAACGCCTGGGGATGTTTGCAGCGCTGCCCCCCGAGCTGGCTCCCTTCCCTGCGTCCGGCCCGGCCCGGCCCTCTCGGTCCCGCCGACGGCTGCTCCGGCCGCCCCGCCGCGCCGCCCCCCCCGCCGGAGCCCGAGGTCGGCGGAGCCCAGCCCCAGGGCCGGCCACCCCTCCCTCCGCCAAGCACACCGGCTTGCAGCCGCACCCTGGCTTTCCCCGTTTATTTAAAGGGAGTCACTGGCCCGGGGGGTGGGGGGTTTCCCAGCCCGCACCTTCCCGCGGCTGATGCCCGAGTCATCATCGCTCATTTAAACAAAGCGGCTACCCAGGTACGAGGCAGTTGCGGCCAGCCCGCCCAGGCGAGGGCCAGCCGGTGCCACACCACACGCCCCGGCCGGGGGACAGGAGAAGGGGGAGGGAAAGACAAACAAAGCTTGGAGCCGCSGCTGGAGCCGGGCATGCTGCAGGACAGGGGCGACCGACGTCCCCCAACCCCTCCCGTCTCAGCGGAGGGACTTCCCCAGGCGGCTTCTGCCCGCTGTCGCTCGCCACCGGGGTTTGGTGGCCGGCCTGGAGCAGGCGCGCAACCCCGACGGTAGACGAGATGAGGTTTTATATTGGAAATGAGGAGGCAGGGGGAGGAGAAGGCGCGCACACGGAGCGATGAGTGTGCGGTGTCAATCAGAAGGGTTTTGTGTCTCCTTGACTCCTGATGGTCCGTGGCTGAGGTGTCCCGGGTGGCACCACAATGAATATGAATAGGGGTCCTTGCTAAATGGGACAGTCAAAGCGCACCGCCCTGAATAATGGCACGTCATCCTAACTAGACCATTATACATAGGAGGGCTCCTTTTGTCTCTGCTCTCTGCTGCAGCTCTATAAAAGCCCCTCTTTTTCAGGCTGAGGTTAGTCCAAGCATACACTAACTAGCCATCCTGTAAACAGGCTGAGTAACCGGGTGCAGAGAGAGAGAGAGAGGAGACATTGGAGAGAGAGGGGGTTGAGGGGCTTTTTTCCTCCTCCTCCWGCATTTCCAGCCCTTCGCCGGCAGACCCTGCCGTCCGTTTGTTTCTTTTTCGCTTCGTTTTTGTTGCTTTTTGAAGGAGAGTTGTCTTGTTCCACCACCTCCAGAGCAGGGAAGAGTTTCTTGCTCAGAAGCCCGAATACAATGAATTCTGACTCCAGCTCTGTCTCCAGCAGAGCTTCCTCACCAGACATGGATGAGATGTACCTGAGAGACCACCACCACCACCACCACCATCACCACCACCAAGACAGCCGGCTCAACTCTGTATCTTCCACACAGAACGATCTGGTGCAGAAGATGTCCGGGGAAGGCCTCACCAGAAACGGTTCCAAGGCCGGAGGGGAAGGCAGCAAGTACAAAATCAAGAAGCAGCTTTCGGAGCAGGACCTGCAGCAGCTGCGGCTGAAGATCAACGGCCGGGAGCGTAAGAGGATGCACGACCTCAACCTCGCCATGGACGGACTGCGGGAGGTGATGCCCTACGCTCACGGACCTTCAGTGAGAAAACTCTCCAAAATCGCCACCCTCCTGCTAGCCAGAAACTATATCCTGATGCTCACCAGCTCCCTGGAGGAAATGAAGAGGCTAGTTGGGGAAATCTACGGGGGGCACCACTCGGCCTTTCACTGCGGCACGGTGGGACACTCCGCCGGGCACCCGCCCCACGCCGCCGGCACCGTGCACCAGGTGCACCCCATCCTCGGCAGTGCCTTGTCCTCGGCCAACACCTCGTCCTCCCTCTCCGCTTCCCTGCCGGCAATCGGCACCATCCGGCCCCCACACTCCCTGCTCAAGACCCCCTCGACGCCCCCCGCCCTGCAGCTCGGCAGCGGCTTCCAACACTGGGCGGGCTTGCCGTGCCCCTGCACCATCTGCCAGATGCCTCCCCCGCCCCACCTCTCGGCCCTCACCGCCTCCAACATGGCCAGGATCTCGGGGGAGACCAAGGACCTCCTGAAGTGACTCGGCGGGGCTCCCCCGGCCGCTGGGGCTGCGCCCGAGCCGGCGCTCCCACGGACGGAGAGGGGGCTGCGGCCGGTCTCCCCCCGGGCCACCGACGGACCTGCCCCCGCTGCTCCCCGCCCCGCCAAGCCCCCTGTAACACGGGATTAGTGTAGTAAGGACCTTGCAAAGGTAATGTTCTACCCRGCTCCTCGGGCGATGTTTTCTTATTATACTAAAATGGAAAAAAAAACTCGCTGTTGTAAAAAGAATGATGATGATAATAATAATAATGATAATAATAATAATAATGCCGCTGATGGTGATCAAATGTAAATGATTCGTTAAAATGTATGTAAAAGTAAAAAAAAAAAAAAGAAAAAAAAAAAAAAAGACATGATTGTCATTGTAGTGTTCGCAGCTACCAAGAGAGACGATGAAATCGGTTTGGGGCTTTTTTCCCTTCTTCTTTTCTTTCTTCTTTCCTGTTTCCTTCCTTTCCTTTCTTTCCTTCCTTTCGCAAGCCGACACCTCCGAAATTTCCCACWCCAAACCTGGCTGCGGCAGCTCAGCGGTGGCCCAAGGTAGCCCAGAGAGTGCATGCATGCTTTCCACCCCAGCGCGTCATCCGTGGGGACTGACCACAGGCGGCTCCCTTGGCAACAGGGACTTCCGAGGGAATTCACTAAAGTTTTCTAGTGTGTTTTATGGTTTGGGGATTTTGTGGTTTGGTGTTTTTTGTTTTGTTTGTTTTATTTTTCCAGATTTGGTTGTGATGAGGTTTTGTTTGCGGTAATTTTTTCTTCTTCCCTCTGTGAATAAAAAAGAAAAAACCCAAACAAACAAAAAAAGGGGAAAATAGTGCAAAACACAGCACAACTCTCCTGTGGATCTGTTTTGCCAAATCTCCCATCTCCTGCTTTCGGTGAAGTGTGCCGGTTCAGCAGGTTCAGCTGGCTGGGGTGCTAATTTCTCTTGCTGGTTTTCGATTTATTCGTGCTTGCTGCTTTTTCCTTTTTCTTTTTTTTTTTTTTTTTTTTTTTTTTTTTTTTTTTTTTTTTTTGCTTTTTTTTGCTACGGTTTCATTTTGCACGCGGGGTCAGCTCTTGCCAGGTCGGTGATTTGTATAACTAAATCGAAGCTTTGTTGCTGTTTATTTCGTTTCAGTATGTTTTCCTGGGAGYTTGCTTGAAATAATGTTATTATTAATTTCGTTTGTTTGTTTTCGGTTGGGGCCTCAAAGACAACACCATGTCTTTATTTTTTATATATTCTTGATAACTATCGATATATTTATTATTGACCAGTGTTTCTGGATGAGATTTCCAAATAAAGTAAAAAATCAGTTCCAAGCTGCCTGTTTCGCCTTTGTCCGGGACTGGAAGCTCAGAAAAGGCGCCGTATTTGATCGCATTGGGTTTCGCCAGGACTCCCCCGGCCCAGCTGGAGGAGGCCGTCACATCTCCGTGTGCCTGCCTGGGAGCCGTCAGGAATTCACCGGCCCATGGTCAGTCCCGCAGACAGCGCCAGGCGCGGGGGGACGGGCCGCGGGCACCGCTGGGGAGGGGCGCTGGGGCGTTTGTGGCCAAGAATTTTTCTTTGAGATTCAGCTTTCTGTCCTTTTTCGGGAGGGAAATGATACGAGAGGAAAATCTCCATGGGGATGAGTGCGGCTGGCGGCTACCGGCACCCTGCGGCTCCGCACACGGGAGCGCGGTCCTGCGCCCCTCGGCCAACCCCGGCCCCCCGCCTTACTCGAGAGGGGATGTCCCTGAAGGACCTGGAGAAACAGAAGGTGACTCGCTTTGAGTCGCGGGCTGAGTAGTGACTGAGGGAGGACGGATGGGGCAATTAAACCGAATGCCAAACAACTTTCGGAAAGGCACCTGTGAGTGATCCGTGCTGGTGAGCGGGGTGTGTAATACCGCAGCACCCAAATCAGAGCTGAGACAGAAGCACATGCACACAAATATTTGAAAATTAAAAGAATGTGTATTTGCCCCGAAAACACTAACTAACAAATCACGTTATAGCAAGTTGATCAAGAGATGATGCAGTTCCTTCCTTCCTTCCTTCCTTCCTTCCTTCCTTCCTTCCTTCCTTCCTTCCTTCCTTCCTTCCTTCCTTCCTTCCTTCCTTCCTTCCTTCCTTC
>NW_026623368.1:1691305-1692421 GCF_030028575.1 Malurus melanocephalus
GAGCGGTGCCCGGCCCCTCCCGCCCCGGCCTCAGGCTTTAGAGAGGGTGTCCCGCCACCGGGGAGTCCGGTACTGCCCGGGGAGMGGCACAAGACCCGGAGGAGCCCATGGGGTGCAAGCTGTGCTCCTTGAGGGCTGCTGTCGAGGAGAGCGCCGTGGGGTGACCCCCAGGATTCGTCGGAGCTGTGCTCGGGGCTCTGTGCAGGGCGCGAACCCGCCCCGCTGTCCCAGGGAGAACGGCTGGGCTGGAGCCCCTGTCGGCCCCGGCAGCCAAAGCACCCTCACACGCTTCCCCCTCTCCCCCACTGCGGAGCTGCTGGCGTAGGGAAAGAGGACAGAGGGGGAACACGACCGGGGAAAACACGGCAGAGCCGCGGGGAGCCGCAGGGAGCGGGCTGAGGAGCGCCGGTCCGGACGCGGGGCTCCCCACCTGCGGCTGCCAACAGCTTGCCGAGCCTGCGAGGGGCTGGGGTCTAAATGGCAGCTGAGAGGAGAATGAAGTCACCCCTTGGTCCAGGAGCCGGCAGTCGGGTACTCGGACGGGCCACCACCCTCGGCCGTGCTGCCTCGCCCCAAAGGGTGCTCGGCCCCTCCGGTCCTGGGGACAGAGGGCACCATGCTTCAGCAAAAGGGCTCTATGGGAACATTTGATCACTCAGCCACACGCAGACGTTCTGGATTCTGGTCCGCAGTCTCCAGGAGTGCCAGGCTATTTTCCAGCCACAGGGCAAAGGTGGGAGAATGGTGCACAGCCCTCTTCATGCGTTCCACAGAAAAGAGACCAAGCAGCCACATGAGGCTGAGACAGGCTTTTGCATCGCCAGAAAAGGGGTGATGAATGTTCTGTACCCCTGGCTTCTCTCCAGCAGCAATGTACCCCATGCGGTGTGAGTAAAATGCCAGAGGCTCGCCGTCCTGGTTTCATGTCCGGGCCCTTAGAAAGAGAGGGAAAGAGAAAAAGCATCCAAAGAGATGTAATTTCCTTCTTTCTCCTTTTTGATGGGTAGGGAAACACCAAGCCTCTTGGAGATGCAATTCTGTGGGCAAGGAGGTGCAGCTGCTTCCCTTCCCTTCCCTTCCCTTCCCTTCCCTTCCCTTCCCTTCCCTTCCCTTCCC
>NW_026623368.1:1693620-1694587 GCF_030028575.1 Malurus melanocephalus
AAAAAAAAAAGACAATTAGCCAGCCAACAATGGAACAACTTCTGGAGAGACTTGCCCATGGGGAGAGGTAGGGAATGGTGGGATTTTCTTTGGGAGAGTTTCCCTTCACAAGCACATATGAGAAATAAATAAAATAAAAATTTTAAAAGAGGAGGAGGAGGAGTAGGTGGCTGAGGGATAGAAATAGGAAAGCAGGAAAGATCTGTTGGTGGCAGAGCCTGGARCATCACACTCCGGGCTTGTCCCTGCCTGCTGATTGAGATGTGGGGATGGATGGGGCAGAGCATGGCACAGAATGGTTTGCTGTGGCACAGCACAGCTTGACTTCTGGGATAGATGAGCTTTGTGCTCTCAGGAAATTCCTTTTGTTTCCACCACAAAAATGAGTAAAGTCTGTGTGCACATATATAAATACATACATATGTACACATGCATATATTTATATAAATATAAATATAAATAAAAGTGTATCAGAGGTAGAGGGATGCCGTTCATTTTCACTCGTGTATTCCCTTGCTGACCACTGGACCCTGGCACAGCCACGTTGTGGAGAAGGCAAATGCTGCTCCTTGTCTCAGGGGGAAGCCACATCCCCTCCCTTCCCAGTGCTTCCTATTTTTCATGGGGGAGGACCCCACTGCCTCTGCCTCCAGGGGTCTCCCACAAATTTGAAGCCAAACCCCAGACACTGATATTCAACTCTCCAAGTTATGGGGTTTCTTTCCTCCCCCACTCTCCCATCCCACCAGACCCCTCCACCTGACAAGTCCAACCCAGACCAGCCCCTCACAGGGTGCCTCTTCTCCAGCTACATGGGGCCAGGGTAGAGGTAGGGGCAGGCTTGTGTTTTGATTAATATGGAAATAAAATGCAGAAATAGCAGCAGTACTTAGCTTCATTGCTTCAGTTTAGAGATTTATTGGCCAGGAGATAAACACCAGGCTGGGAGCCTTGCTCAGTAATTCAC
>NW_026623368.1:1694620-1725870 GCF_030028575.1 Malurus melanocephalus
AAAAAAAAAAAAAAAAAAAAAAAAAAAAGAAATAGGGGGAAAAAAAGAGTAATTTTTATTAATAGGTTGCTACCCCTTGCCCCAAATCCAGAGCTCGGCTGCGTGCCCAGCTGCCATGGTTGGGGCCCTACTCTCCAAGCAAAACTAGTAAGGGGTTTATTAAGGATGTGTGTCTACTGAAATCCATGAGCCTTGCTCTGCCTCCCTCCAACTTTCTTTTGTATGTTCCTACTTGGTCCTATCAACATTTTTTAATTTTGCATTTTCTATTCTTTGAAGCTCCATTTCCCCTCCTACAGAAGCAGGCAGGCATGGATTTGAGCTGAAAGTGCTGTCACAAGACAACATCGTGCCGCTGCCAGGGAAAACAAAGGGGCAAGATTGAGAGGGGAAATATAATCCTTTACTAGATGCAGTAATATTGGTGGGGGAAATGGGCACTTTGGGGGCACACAAACCCCTTCTCAGGTCTGAAACAAAAGGAGCTAACTAGTAGCTAAGTACAAGCTAAATACAAAAATGTAAGCAGAATTTTTTCACCTATGTTTAAGTGGTTGAATTGAGCCTTACAATCATAGAATCACAGAAAAATTTAAGGACCCTTAAGACCACWAAGTCCAATCATAAATCTAACACTKCCAAGTCCACAACTAAACCATGTCCCGAAGTTCCATCTTAATGTATTTTGAAAAGGGAAACAGAGTAAGAATAAAACAATCACCAAAAAATCGGTATAATGGAATCTGATTAAAAAGCTACACTTGAACCAAAAAGAGAAAAAAAYAAACAACCCTGACATTCACAGAAGGATCTTCCCCCAGTTGCTTAACCACTTTTTAAACAAAGAAACTTAATAGTTGTTTAATTGTTGGTAATTTTGTTTTCTCTGTTTTTTTCAAACAATCAGTTTGATTAAAACAATGAAAGGTTTTAGGGTCAAATGAATAATACAAAAAGGAATTACCAATCTTACGTCACATCAGGGAGGTGATACAGTTTTTGATRGAGCTGTACCTGTGTCTGCTCCCATGCAACAACTGCTCAGCATCCAAAAACTGCCGAATTGGAGACACTGAAGACATTCACACTGAAGRAGGGTGAATGAAAATGCCTGTAGCCTTTTTACCCCAACAAATCTTTCTCATGCCCTTCATTTCTCTATTCTGAAGTTGGAACAAAGCCTTTTTGCTGGATATTACATTGAAGTAGGCACCTATGCAAATGCAGTGCAGCTGCAGAGGAGTAAAGTTTGGCTGATTGGCAAAACTGCTTTAAAATTAGTATCATCCATGAGGTTTTGTGATGAAAATCTGTACCTAGATCCCTCAAGTCTCTAAAGATATTGTAGCTTCAGGATAGGGTTCCATATAGCATTGGTAAAAAGATCTATTATCTTTGAATATTATTGAATTATTTTTGAATTATTATTATTGAATCTATTATTGAATTATCTATTATTATAATTCAATATTTTTATGTTTATTTTTTTCCCCAAAGTGTTGTGGCTACGAACATCTTGATATTTGCCTGGCAGAACAGCATCAGGGGTTGCCAGACGAGCAAGGGAAGAGCTACAAGAAATGCAGTAATTTAGTGTTCAGGATGATTTGTCGAGACTCAAAACTCAAAAACAAATGGATCCCCTGAAAAACAAGAGATTTGCACAGGGCCTGGTCTTGATGTCTTGTCAGCTAATAAAAGCAGGTAAGACTCAATTTTTAAGACAAAAATAGCAGAGTCCCAACAAAACAGGGGAGGAAAGGCACTATGGTCTCTGCATGCATTTATCACTCCAGAAAACCCCGTACCATATCAGGTACGCACATGAGAATGCAAAAGTGCTTTAGTCACACCACCAGAGGAAATATTTTACAAATCATTCATTAAAGCAAGTTGATGCTGGAGTTATAAAAATGGATTCTTTCCTTCACAATACTGAAGTGATCTTCTGCAGACACACTTTTTGTGAGCTTTTTTTTTTTTTTTTTTTTTGGGGGGAGAGTGTGCTTTTTTCCTTTTTTATATATTTTACTTTTATTTTAATTGTTTTCTACCCAGTGTGTGTGCTTTTTTCCTTTTTTATATATTTTACTTTTATTTTAATTGTTTTCTACCCAGTGTCTCTGATTAACATGCACCAGATGCTACTTTGCTGAATTTTAGCTGTAAACTTTTTGGTGTCTTTCTGAAAAAAAATGAGATTTTACTAGTATTTTTTAAAAAGCAGAGATATGTTTCACAATTAACAAAAACGAATTTTTACAAAATCTGACCTTTGACCTGAGGGAGCTGTAAACCCTCATCCACGGGGTCAGAGGAAGAACAATAATGTAACCACATAAACATCCTCTATCCAGACTTTTTTTGGTTTTGTTGATAAACAAAGTTCTCTCAAGTGCCGTATAGGAGGTGCAGAACTGAAAATGCAGTTTGTCCTCGTGCTCCCCTGCCTCACGCTTTGCAGAGGAATTGGCCAAGGTGGATTCTGAAGTCTGCCCTGTCAGATCTTCACACAGCAAGTGGATTTTCAGGCACTAGGGAAAGGCAGCTTGAAACATTTACTGGGAGGCCTTCTCTCCCCAGCTTCAGCACTTGGCTTTCCTCCTACAACTGCAAGTTACAGTGACAGAAATTAGTCACAACTGTGGTGATCATGGGTAGGATGGTGGTTTGCTTGAGCACAATGAGAATTGAGTTTGGACACCATTCCATGTAAGCAATAACACTTACAGTGGGCTACTCATGAATCAGACACAGACCTGCCAAGGCTAGAAACCATGGAATCTTTGTGCATACTCTGGTTTTCCATGCAAACGCCCAGATTTTTACCAGTGTCTGAACAACCTCTGAGTCCCATAAATTGGTATAGTACCTAAACTAGAAGGGWCTGAAGGCTTCATTTCCATGGGAAATGGATGCAGTAGTTTCCAGACCTCTGTCACTGGAGTCCCAACACATCCAYGCTGTTTTTGCACATCCACTCTGGGAATGTCAGAGTGGTTACTGCGGGGCAGCTGTTCAGTGCCTGTGGATGGATCTAGCTGAGTCCCTGCTGCCCTGGTCTGCAGACTTCCAATGAGCCTRGAGTGTGCTGCCTGCCCTGCCTCCCCTTTCCTCTGCATTTCTCTAAACGACTGCTGTGCCCAAGGTCTCCTGAGGTGCCTGCAGCCCAGCCAACCTTCAGGCACCATCAGGTCCAATGGGCCCCATGAGTTTTGGAAAGTGCTTCCTGAGCATGCTCCAGCCCATGCCAGCCCTCTGGGCCACCTGCTCCATGTGCCCTGAGACATTATCTGTAAGCAGGACATGAACCTCTCTTTCTYTCTCACTGAGTATCTTTGGGTAGTTTACTTGTGCTCAATTTTGAAGCAGGATGAGGTATGCTCTGCAAGCACTTGAGAACTGTCTTTCCAAAGCTTTAGGACCTTCCTTTCCACCATTTGTTTTTCCCTAGCATGGTCCATTTGCCCTTTCCAGAGGTGTAGATGTACATCCCCACTAATTTATGTCTTCCATTACTTCTGCCAGAATATGAGTTTTTTTTCTATTCGACTTAAGTGCAGCTGTGGATGGCTGCCTCTCTCACATTAGCACTTTGTTTTGTCTGTTGGATGCTCTACCATTTCTCAGGGTTCTATAAGATACCCAAGATTTCCATTCCAAGCTAGAATCATGGACTTCATCTCTCGTAGTAAATTAACCAGTGCTACATAATGTTCCCAGGCACTGTAGCTCAATTATTTATAGAGTCAAATTGTTACAACAGTTCCTGGCATGTTTTGGCTCCAGGCAGCTAGCACTCTCCTGAACATTTCCCAGGCATGGTTTGGGGATAACATAGGCCAAAGGCCAATCCCAGCAGGCAATTTGTGTTCAGCCACACTTCCTGGAAAGCAAGAATTTAATAATGTGGACACACGCCAGTCTGTGCCAGTTGGCTTCAGAGCTAGGTAATGGTCACAGGCATGTTTTGTATAGATGTAGTCACAGTCTTTTCCCCTTACRGCAAGATTTTGCCCTTGTTGTCATCTCTTTCTGTCTGTCTTTCTCTCCCTATTACCAAGAGAATACTTTTTCTTTGTGGAGTGAGATATTTATCAGAATTATTAACTGATCAAGGTCCCCAATATTTGATTTGTTTCCATTACCTTTTGGCTGTCTCTGTTTAGCTTTTCCCACTTGTGCATGATTGATTCATTGAACTATGAAATTGTAAAGAATGTCTATTTCTACTTTTGTGCCATGTGCAAAAAATGCTTCTTCTCTTCTGGATTTTACATCAATATGGGGCAAAAGATTCCCATGGCAGTGCGGGCACACATTTCCCATCCACTTTGTCAGTTCATAAATATGACATATAGACATAAAATAGCCCACAGTATCAGAATTCTTCATATGTCCAGAGACAGTCCTTCCTTGCCTATCATCAAATCTCCACAAAGATAAATGAATCCAATCCCAAATTTGTAAGCAGCTGGGGAAAGCAAAGGGTTTTTATTTTCTGCTAGGTAGGGATCATGTATCTTGTGGGAGAAGTGGTTCCAGACATAGGCTGAATRTGAAACTTAGGGCTTTCCCCTGGGACTAGTCTCCTCTTTTTTCCACCTGCTGAGACCAGGCAGGCTGCACGTGATGCCCCATCCTTCACTTGTTTCAGCATATTTCAATTTACCGATGCAAAGCTATAACACGAAGAGAAAACTTTACTTTTCTCTTTTACAGTGTTTGCTAAAATGTTGCTGTGGGKTTTTTTTCTTCTCACTGGTGCATTCCACCAATTTGGYAGCCCTCCATCCATGCTTCTGAGTYRCAGCRCTTTTTTACAGTGTCTTTGTGTCCACATTTTCTGCCCCAAATTCTGGCTACTGCCAAAGCCAGCACTAACTAAATACCCTGAATCAGAGCAGCACTGATTGCTTCTTCAATTCTACCCATGTGGATTTTACTTGAGATGTCYGGGGTTAACTCTGTTTCCAGCAATACAGCAGAAGGGCAGTTCTCCTGTAAGTGAAGTATCAGCATTTCAGTTCCTTCTCTCCTGGTCATTTTGGGACAGGCTCCTTTACCTGACCTGTCCCCATGAAGACCCCAGCATGACCCACTCTTGCAGGGCCCCACAGTCAGCAGGTGACCCTTTCTTTGTGACTGTCAGGTTCAGTCGCTTGAACGTCTCCTGCTCATCCCCTCAGCCGACCACCAGCTCCATCCATCTCTCTCCATGGGCAGCCCTCTTCCTCCAGCTGCAGCATCTTCTATTCCAGCCTTCGCTGCTGTGGCTGCCTCACCTTGCCATTGCATCTGCCTGACCATCTGTTGAATCATGTGCAATATAAATAACAGCTAGTGACAAATAATAGCTACAGATACCCTCCTGTAATAGTSTGGTGGACTGGACAGTCACTGGACAGGCGCCACTTCAGAGCACTTGCTAATTTTAYTTTGCAAGTCACAATCACATGGTAATATTAAAGTGGTAATGTTAAAGTGGTTTGGAGCCATTTGGCTATCTTATATATAATTTTCACGCTTTCCCCAAAAGTGTTAGCTATTATTCAATTCCCCTTGTTCCCAACAGTGAGATTTTTCTCACTGGAGAGATGATAATAGGGCCTTATTCTGAGCTTCAACACGSCACTGAATATACCATGCTGATTGCAATGGATAAAGGAAAAACAGCTTTTAAAACCAACCACATTTAATAACTTATATCAGAAAAATGCAAAGAAGTGGGACTAACAGATTTCTCCACATTCCTCTTCACAGAGAAGCAGATGTTTTAATCTAGATCATAGAAAAAGTGAAAACCTGCCTTAATACATCTGGTCAATAACAGACCTTTATCTCACTGAGACCTTTAACCTGCCCACAGCCATGGACTTGGTCACTGGGGTGCTGAGAACATGATGTAGCTGCTGATGTTTCACCCACTAAAGTCACGGACAGCTTTGCCTGGAAGTCCGTAGTTGAGCGTCAGCCTTGCAACAGGAATTTGTCCTCGATCTCACATCTTTCTGGCTACATTTGAACATCAAAAATGAATTGCTCTAAACATATCTCTGAAGCCAATTAATGGCACAGACACCTGCCAAAGTAATCTTTGGACAGTAGTGATGATCCTAAAGGTGAGCATAGCTGAGTGGTATTTGAAAAGCTTTGCTTTTTAACTCTCATTCTCAGTTCGTTTAGGGATGTTCACAAAACTACTACATTTGACGAAGTGCTTGCTTTATCCACCAGCTTCCTTGAACTAACAAGCTGACAACACATTTTTGGCACAGATGGGATCGTTTGAGAAAAATGTGCCTAGGAACCAGGCTCACTTCTTAAGCAAAGTTATTTCAGTTTGGTGTGCTCATCTCTCAAGGTATGCAAGCTTCTCCAGCAAGGGGAGCTGCTGGGTGCATCACAGGGGAAGGAGAATAAGTTCAGAGCTTTCCTCCTGTATAAGGGGTGCTTTTACCTCTTTTTTTTTCTCTTTTCTTTTTTTTTTTTTTTTTTTTTTTTTTTTGGTTTTTTGAAGGTGACCTTGCACTCACTGGCTGAAGGTGCTTATTTCCTGCAGGTCAAAAATGGGCATGTGTTTCCTAAACAGCACATTTTATTCATGATCCCCCCACGCCCAGCTGCGGAGCTTCTCGGGAGGATGCTCCCCTCCTCTGCTCAGCTCCCTCGTGTGGAGGCCCCGCAGCCCAGCAGCATTGGGSACCACAGTGACTGCCCATAAAGAGATGCTCGATCTGTTGTGCAACCAAAGCTGCCTGGCCAGAGCTGCAAGTGAGCCTGCCAGGGGTTTGCACCCTCTGCACATCTGTGGGGAAGTTGGGATACCCCTGCAGTCAGCAGGCTCTGGGGGCACGAGACATCTCTGATTGCAGCACTGATGTCGATTCCCTCTTTGGCCTCTGGCAGGGCTTTGCAGATACACACAGGTCTGGAAGTTATGACTGATGGGTTGCTCAGAGTATGTGCTCAACTGGAACTTGGAAAAGCACAGAAATTCATGGTCTGRACCAAAATCCCAGTAGCAGCAGCTACACAATTAGGTGGTATTGATCCAAAGAAGTGGGGGAAACCACCCCTGAAGATGCTTATTCTCCCTTCCTTCCACAGCCTCCCTAACACACACAGTSCACAGACAGTGAGTTTCCGTTTCCCCTTTTCCCTAAACCTTTAGGGTCCATGCATTTCAGAATGACCGTGGACATACTTGTCTTTTTTGGATTTTTTTTCATGAAAAACAAAACCAACTAGGTTGGGATAAAACTGGTTAAATCCCCCAGGACTTCAGTAGTGTTTTAAAACATATGTGAAGGGGAGGAACCATTTTTYGCACATCCTAAAGAATATAGCTGACATATGGACCATTCAAAGGAAATTTTTTTCAGGCCATTGGCCATGCATGAATGGCCTGGYTTATACAGTGGGGACCCAAGATACGATGGGGATCTTCTCCCAGAAATGGGGCTGTCTAAGTGGCAAGAGCAGATCCTGTAGATGCTAACCATGCTACAGGCTCTCAGAGTCAGTAGCAGATCCAGGAGCAAGCTAAGGGTCAGGAATGGGCTGGAGCAGCACAGTTGTACCAAARGAGGCTTTGGCTTGGAGGGGAACTGAGTGTCCCTCCTGAGCCTACCCCAGCAAAGCCTGCCCCAGGTGACCCCACTTTTGCTCCTCTGCATCATGAGCGTTCTCCCAGCTGTGCTYGCTGGTGCTCACCGCTTCAAAACACTGCTTTACTGTGACTGGGAGCCATTGTAGTGCCACAGGTAGATTTAGCACCTCAATTATTTTTCCACTAAATACTTCCAAGGCCACAGAGAAACACCTTGTAAATCTTTTTACTTCCTCAGGRAAAAAAAMCCAAAACCCTTAAACCACAAAACAAAACAAAACCAACAACAAACCACAAGGAAGTTCAGGGAAATAAACCCCTAAATCGAATTTCTTGCTTTAAAAGTGYTTTACATATATCACCACCAACCAACATGTAAATTTCAGTCAGCTACTGGAGTAGTCTTTTAAAGAAGTTGAAAAATGGCCCTGCGTCCTCAAAGGACACACCTGTTATCTGAAACAGTTTTTAACCAGCTTGTTAAGCAGCTTTGACAGATCAAAGACCCCGGACAATGGGCACAAACTTTAACAATAGTTTAGCCTTGAGCAAAAGCTTCTGTCAAAGCAAGGCTTGTGCCAGTAGTATTATGGCCTGCAATTGAAAATAAATTTTACTTGAATAAGTACCTCAGCCCGATCAGAGGCACTGCCGCCAGAGAGACAAAAGCAGTTGGGGATAAGTTATTGACTCCACTGACAGCATGAATGAAGTTCATTATGCCAGCCCACTCTTGGTAAATGTGTCAGGTTTTAAACTGAATTAGGTGGCAGGTGCATGGACCATTTTCCTGCCCCCCTTGAGACAGTAGAGGGCCAGTCATCACCTGATTCTACAGACAAATGTTTAGATTTGGTTTTCATATCGCACGGGCACAAGTGACAGCATATTTAAATCATAAATAAGGTTTCCTGAAAGCCCTCGTCTGTCCCACTTTCTCTCTCTATCCCCTGTAGCTGGCTGGCTGTGCTCCTTGCCTGCTGGACCCTGGAGATGGGTTTGCCTTACCTCCACCGTCCCTGCTGGGGCCCCCCTTCTGGTCCCTCTTCCTGACTGGCACGGGGASATGCAGGATTTGGGCTTCCACAGGGCACTTCTGGGTCCATTCCTAAGCCAGAGGGTAGTCCAAACCCTTCTGTTAGGATGACACTACACACAGCTGCACATTTCCAACTTCAATGGGCTCTGGATCAAGCCCTCCCACAGCTGATTTTATGTGATACATATATGCATATATATGGCCATAAAGAGATTGAATCCAGACATCCTATGTTAGCCTTCAGAAAGAATTTCTACAGTAAAACAGCATTTAATCCTTGCAAAACTCTGATGACAGGCATCACTATCATTGCAATTTCACAGGAACGCAGGCCAGATCAGAAAGAAGTGGTGTGAAACATATAGCTATGAGCATATATATAAATACAAAACCACAGATAAAAATACAAAAGCTTCTATAGACACAGTGGTTTAAAATAATGTTACCAGAATTTAAAGAAATATGGTGATAATCTGCCATAATGATTTGATATTCCTCTGCTTTAAGACTGAACTGTACTTTTCAGATGTATCTTTCATTTATTTTTGCATCTGCATACTTTGCTTGAAAATGTTTTGGTTTATAGTCTGCCAGGGCCTAGAAGGATAATGCAAGATCAGCTGAACTTCAGATACTTTGGATGCCAGCTCTCATTACTTAATCATGAGAYGTAGGACTATTAAGACTCTTAAAAATGAAAGCCTTGTTCTCTGACCATAGAGGGAAAAGTTGGCATATGCCTTTGGCTGCATGCCTCATTCACGTTAATGAGCAAGTAAGATTCCTTCCCCCTGTGAAGAAGCTGAGCATCCCTTCTCCTGACACTTTTGGGATCTGCTGCCTGAGCTAGTTACTAAGGGAAGTATTTTGCTTTTTGACAGCATTTTGGGCACTTGAGCCACTTAAATGATATTAATCTTTCAAGAATGTCTTTACAAGTCTGAAAATGGCCTGTTTTGTTGTGCTTTGTTTTATTCTCCATATCCTGAAGGTAAAGTCTTTGTGTTTGTTCGTTTGACAGTCTCTGAACCAGACAACACCCTCTGAAGTTCAATAAAATTTATTTATCTCCTTTCTCCAGAGATTTCAAAGGGCTGAACAAACATTACCCAGTTCTCCAACTCTACGTTGCAGAAAAATGTTACTGCTATTCCCCAAAACTGAGAACCAATKCCTAAAAGAAGGGATGAGGCTTGCCCAATGTCACAAGCAAGTCGGTGGATTCACCCTCCAGTGGGTGTCAGGCAGTGCTTCACCCCCCGACACAACATTGTTAAAGATGCATTCGGCTCAGTTCACAGTTGTATTTAGTACACCTGTTAATGCAGACATATCAAACCTTTTATTTTTCTGGCTCCAATTCAAATAGATCTAGGAAGTCTCACCCATGGACCCCCAAAAAGAGAAAATGTTTCTTTCCCCCATACACAAATCTGGAAAAACAAAGTAGCTTGTTCTTTGGGGCTATCTAAAGACTGCTGTGTGTCAACACACAAAATCATTTCTCACAGTGGTATCACTTGCTGGATATGTTCCTTCCCTCCAACTACAGCAGATGGTGTTTCATAGTTGGTCACAAATGGCTGTCAGCGAGCGTTTGTCTGCCTGCCAGTAACCTGTAGTTTGGGGACTCCCTCGGAGAGTGTACCAGCACTGACTCTGCTGATAGCAGCATCTGAGAAAATGATCCGTCCTTTCTTGTCAGGCACAAAATTAGCTATCTCATTTTCAAACTGTTGACAAGGGGGATATGAAAGAAATAAGGGCYGTGCTGGCTCAGATGTTTCTTCTGCTCTGGTTTGAGGCAGCGAGTGCTGGTTACAGAGCAGGAGCTGCCTTTACCACAGCAAATATTGGCCTCTGCTGAAAGAYGGGGATACAAGCACAGCCCTCTACCAGTGTCAGGATTTTGCATGTCATTTCCAGCTTTCCCAAGTTCAGTTTAGATTTCTCTTGGCTAGTGCTAGCAATGAGGAAGAGATGACCTTTGGTGACATTACCCTGTAGCAGGACAAAGCTTTCGACTGGCTAAAAGTCCCAGCACGCCAGGCAGGTTTGTTGCTGTCTTCACAGGCATGAGGAGAAGGCAGCCAGCATCCACTGTGACTGCATCCTTGTCCCAGCAGCTGGAAATGGGGGGCATGGGAGAAAGAGAGACAGCAGCAATAGAGACCAAATACATCTGTATTTGGAAAACAGTTTTGGAAACTTTGCAGTGACTTCTTGTGGCMATCATTACCTTACCAGTGCACGCCCACACTTCCATTACATACAACTTCAACTCCAAATAATTTATTTCAACAAAAATCTCAAATRAGTTAATGGAGCAGAGCTGAAAACTTTCCACAGCAGCTATCTCAGGGTCTTCCTGCTTGCAGAGCAATTTCTGTTTAAAATTCCAAGTGGTATCTTGAGCTGTTAATGTCGACTGGCCTCACGTGCCTTTGTCAGGGCAGGGGTCCCCTCCAGGTGTGTCTGGCACAGAGGCTGTGTGTTACTCATGGCACTGCTGCCAAAAGGATCTGGTGACAGGGTACATCCCAGCGCTCCAGTTTTTGCATATGTCAAGAATTGCATGTATTGATCCTGTGTAGAACAAATTCCTGCACAGGTCAGTAGAAAGCCAGATTGCATTGGCGCCAGTTACTACAGACAATACTCTCGTTCTGACCTGCTAGAGGATTTTAAAAGAAGGTCCATTTTCAGAATTTCCCTTTCACAGAGTTTCTAATATTGTAGAATTCCTTTTCATCCTAAATGTATCTATCTTCTGTGAGAAAAAGACAGATAGGACAAAAATTGAAGCCCTGCAAAAGAGAAATTAYGACTTCATCAGAAAAATCAGAATGATCCATCTAAAGTGAAATATCCTWAAAAAACTCTATTGCTTTGCTTCAATGTCCATATTTTTGCCACTGAACTGACATTAGAAATGAAAAGTATTAAATTATACAATAGTTYAAAATACAAATTTTGATTTCCAATCAACATTTTGAGCTACTTTCTGAAATATTCATAAACAAAACTGAATTCACATAGAAACTGCACAACAACAATTACAACAACCAACCAGAACAAAAATTACACAAAAATTTTGCTTAATTGGAATCATACTTGAAATTATTTTTTCAACAAAAGAGATTTTTTAAAGACTGTTGAAGGTGGAATCTACAAGGAAAGCTGAAAATCAAGTCTCCAATCATGGTTCTGCTGCTTAAAATCTATAACAATATAGCAATTTTCCATTTCCCCTGAGTTTCAACACTAAATTTTTGTTGTGCTTCTGTTCTCCTTTGACGGTTTTTTTTTCTGAGAAAAACAAAGAGAAAACTGAGATGAGGCAAGGCAGTGAGACTTTAACTCAGGTGCCCAGTCAGGATTATGAAASCATCTTTTTCATGACTGATCAGAATGAGTACAAAAGGAGAATGATGACTAGACTAAGCTTGATTCTCTGTAGGGGCCTTGTGCCCTGGCTTGCATCCAGCAGTGAGTTCAAGCATGAAGTCTGAGTAAGGCAACACAAACATCTAAGGTTAAACACATGTATGAATATTCTTAATACATTTCAGTCGCAAAAATTTCTACAATCTAGCTAAGAGCTGTTGCACACAGCTACTTATAAAGGTACGTGTAAGCCCAGCTCAGCTTACTCTACTGCCTGTAGGTCATTTGGTCCTGTGTTTGGTTTGCCCAAATCTGCTACTGAGTTTGTGCATTGTATCGGACATATGAGTGTGAAGCTTGACCACTTACAGACAGGCAATGAATAACCTAATGACAAACAACCCCAATATCTTCAGTTTCTTTTTTTTAGGACCGTAGTGAAGGGCCTTACACAACAAAATGAGTAGCCATTTCTCACGCAGCCCTGTTTCAGGCAAAGGTCCCAAAAGAAAAGGCTGTTGAAAATCCCTGAGAGTCCAGCAGCATTCTAGCAGAGGGCATTCCCCTTTGGGAAAGTCCATGGGGGCAGAATTTGCTTTGCGGATGTTTTCAGAACATACCACTAATATTCTCTACTTTCCCTTTGGGAAATACAACAGTYGTCAGAAAAGCTGGAGAATACATATGGCCAGGTGAGTTTAGATCTTCCCAGATCACCACTTCCTCCTTCAGTGAAAGGCATTCATGCTTAGAGAAAAGTGCTCCCCTGAATCAGTATCTTCACTCTTAAGCTCCCTTGTTGATTTTGGCTAAGACCTCTGATGCACAGAGATAACACAATGACCATTTTAATGGTCAGCCTGTGATTTATCAGACAAACATTTCCAACACAGAGGTCCAATTTAGTAACAAAAAAAAAAATAAATAAATAAAAGCAGCCACTTCAGAGCAGTGTGTCCATTGTGTGGCCCATCACTGAAGCCATCTTCAACAGCCAGCTGCCATGGCCAATAAAGTTGGTTCCTAGTGGGGAGGTAAGCACAGAATTTTGGAAGTCACCAACTTGATTAAGAGAGATGGCCAGCACCAGGAAGATGACACGACTGTTGAGGCAGTCTGCAATGCTCTCACGCACTATGGGGAGCTCTGCTACCACACACAGTGAATCATGTGCTAGTCCAGGACTCCGAAGGCAGGGATGGATTTGTGGGCTTACACGCATCAGGAAGTCCAGTAGTACAGCATCTGAGCATCTGGCTCATTTTGGGCACCTGAGCATTTGAGCATCTGCCTCAARTTGGCAGTGGTGGATGTACAGGATGAACAAGCGTAAGGCCATTTCATGGATTTGGTTGGGACAAGAAGATGAAGAAACAACTGAAGTTAATTGGGGAACACTGTAGAGCATTTCTGAGTTTTCTTATTACTTCATTAGAAAAATATTTAAAACATAGTTTCTTAGCTTGTTAATATCTACTTTGCTGTAACATGATCTTTTCCCTCTGCATTTCTCTCACTTTCATTTATTGGGTTTGTTATCGTTAGTCAAGCTGGAAAAAGTTTTCCTTCGCATGCAAATTCCATTAGCTTTTTGATAAAGTTGTCAAGGAAAAATGCTGGTCCTCTGCCATATGGAAGCATTTATTCACTACCAAGTATGTAAATTAGATTACATCCTTGATAGCAGCTGTGTTAATTAGCATATATTGGGCTCCTGCTATAACTGGACCCAAAGTTTCTCTTTTTCCCTTTCCTTTTTTTTTTTTTTTTCCTTTTTCCCAAGCTGGGGCCTTCAMAAGCCCTGTTAACATGACCAGATCTGCCTCAGATCCCTGCAAGAGTCCCTCTGAGGATGAGAAATTCCCCACAGCATTTGCCCTCTGCCAGAGTTTCTCCAGCTGARGATCTCGGCGGGGCTGAGGAGATTAAGAGGAACCCCTTTGGGAGCTGAGGAGAYCCGCTTCGCAACATGGCTTTAAAGGTTGACTGGACTTATTATGAGGCACACAAGCTCTGCAAGGGCCCTCAAGTTAATTAGAGGAACTTGCCAAGGCATGTCAGACACTTGGTGGTCATCATTGGATCCTTCAGACTTTTGGCAAAGCTTCGGAGAYGGCGACATGCCAGTGAAAGGCTCTGGCTGTGCTAAGTAACCACGACTGCATTCTCCCAGAGTTATCACTGTTTCTTGGAAATTGCAAAAGCAACYGAGCAACTCATGAATTTCCCAGCAAAACATGTCTGATACTTGCCTGAAATTTGGTCCCAAACCCCTCAAAAGTCATCAAGTGGTCAATATATTCCATTTTTCCATTTTGCCTCAGACTTGATGGAATAATTTGCATTGACACTTGCACCTTCATTCTGACACATTTGGGAAACATTGTAAGAAATAATGGTATTTGAATGTTCTACATATTRAAAGTGAAAATTTTTACTCTAGAGCACAGAATAAAGTTAATTTACTTCTTCAAAATCCATTAGTCTCAATATAATGCATTTGCCAGCCAGAGCCTATAGATATTTCCAGGGTAGCAGATGAGGGTTGTRTTTCCACCAAAAAATGTAAGATTTTTTCTGAAGACAAAATAAACTTAGAAGAGCCCAAAGGATGTGATTGACAGCAGCACCAGATCTCCTAAAGAATGGCACTTTGCAGAGGAGACATGAACCAAAACTGCCAATTGTAATTTTTAGTCATGACACTAATTACAAAAATGGAGATGCTGATGTTATTGCAGCCATATTCCAACCAGCTAACACACACTCAGCCAAGTTTGGCCTTGTATATAGCAAACAAATGTGATATTGTTAAGCCTAAGGAACATGTCCCATTATGTACAGATATTTTACACCCTGTTTTCATCAGGTMAGCTATTGGATGCTGACCAGCGATGCTCTGAGATTTAAATCTGACATCTCTTCCTTCACTGCAACCTGATGTGTATAATTTATTGCACCTTGCCCTGCTTTCATCAATACAACTGAGAACAGCATGAAAATAGGAATTTGGAGGAAGTTTAGGAAATCATCAGCCTCCCTCTGCAAGTATTTTTATGGGAAAGGCTCCTGCAGGCAAATCATCCTCAGCAAACACAGAGCTCAGAAACAGAGTTTAAGAGAACTGAGAAAGAAAAGTTGCTCTCTCCTTCGCAGCATCTTCCCAGACAGTATGACTTGGATTAGGACRTGATATAGGTGCTTTTCAGAACTTCTGTCTTGAAGTTATTTTCCAAATATAGACATTATTTTTATCCAAATATTTGACTGTCACGAACCAAGTTCTTACAATTTCAATTGACATATAAAGCAAGCATGTGTTCCGGTGAGTTGCCTAAACACAGAACTAAAAATAACCCTATAGTAAAGCCCAGTATTGATACTCATCTTCATTAGGCTGAGATGGCACTTGATGTGACAATGAGTTARGAGACCCTAAGAGATGCACTCTCCTTGATGCATTGACTCTCCCACCTTATTTCTACAGCGTTAGTAACAAAGATTTGTGGACCATGATTCAGGCTCCTAAATATTGCCCTGTAATTGCTGTGACTCTTGATTAATCATGGAGAAAATTATTCTTATGCTACTGTTAATCCTTCAGGAAACTGAAAGCCTTGCATCAGATGTATGCAAAGATGTATGCACAGGGCAGGCCATAGTTAAGGGAATCAAACATCCATTTTCTTCATTTACATTCCTCTGTTTTCATCAATCTAAAACTTCCTACTTTTGAAACTCAACTCTCCACCACTGTAAGAACATGCAACTTTTTTCCTTGTGTGAAAATGCTTTTGGTGTTTCTTCTTTGGTGCCCAAATGCCCTGACCACTACCGTCCATTCACTCTTTCCTAACTAGCTGTAATTCTTGAGCTGACTAGTGCAGCTGGGAGTGAAACTATATTCTTTCATACTCAATGCCAGTGTTAATTAAAGCTTTGTCTATGCAGAGTGACTCATTAGATTGGTAAAAAATTTACAGCAATGCCAATGAGCAAAAGTATTGATACTGACATCACAGAACAGAAATTAATAAGTATGGGGAAATCCTAACAGAATTCTAGCAGAAATAGTTACTTCTTCACTTTATTGTTGTAGATGCTGGGGAATAATTGATTTAAATACTAATGAAAAGATTAACTATTACTCCTTCACCATGTAATTTCTTCAGCTTCCTGCCTTTGGGCCTGTTTATGCACTCAGCTTAATACTTGCTCATTATCATTGTGGTTCAGGACAGTATTTTTGCCTGCATTTAAATTCAAACATATACRGAAATAGTTTCTCAAATATGGATTCTTTCTCAGTTTGATATATAATTTCCACTGCATACCATTTGTTCTCTTCAGTTGTTGCTCAAWACTTGTTTTATTTCTTTGAAGTGCTGTAGAAATATGAATAACAAAACCAAAGTATTTTATGAGCCTTTTTTCTTTCCAAATTAAACAAAAAGTTAAGTCTCATTTTATTAGCACCAAAAGCCAGATGTTCTTTGCTGGTTTCAAGTCCCCTGAGTTGTATCTCAAGTTTAATGCAGGGAAGAGCAGTCAAGTAATTCACAAGGTTTGATCTTGGTGTTAAATTTTTGCTTTAACCATAAAACAGTTTGTTCTCTTGAAAATAACAATTTGAGCAGTAAAGCGAAAGATTTTTTGCAAAGCATTTTGAGGAGTGTTTCAGCTATAAACCACTCTCCCAGAGTCAGCAGGAGATTTGTAAAATAAACTTCTTTTAATTATACTAATGAAACTCAGTGAAATATAGTGGTACATGGCTTCTCCAATCTATTCTACAGAGGCTTTCAAATTGCAATCTAGCATTTGAAATTATTTTCTAATGCCAGTGTCAGTGCATGGAGACTTGAGTGTTCTGGACAGTATAACAGCAACAACGCTTGCCTACCCGTATTCTGTCTGACAGTCTTTACTCCAGGGCAGAAGCCAGATCAGAGTTTGCAAAAGTCTTTTACCACCATGAGAAAAACCAACCCAAAGAAGGGTGGCACTGATTGTTGAGTAAATAACCTTACTTTTTTTTTTGCTCTTGCCAGGCACGCAATTACAGTACCAGGGGCAAAGGAATTTGGGGATAGTTGACCTACTGCAATCCAAGCTTCATCCCACTCTTCATTTAAAACAGAGAAATGGAAAACTGAAATTCTGAAAAACATTAGGAGTCAAACTCTTCCACTCTGAAACACACCAAAAACACGTTGAGGGTGAGGCAGGGCTTGTACGTTGACAAATTGCGAATTTTTTTTTGTTCAGGTAAAATTTGTCACTGCAAAATTATGAAAGCTTTATTTTCATCAGAAGTGTGACCTGTGGCAAGACTTAGACTAACATCTTCTAAGAAAAATTTAAATAGAAGCCAGCATAACAAGATCTCGAATTTAGAAAGTTAAATACTTTTGCTGGGAAGGTTTTCTATGGCACTCCTACTAATAGGCAGGCAAGCGTATATGTATGTGTGTGTAGTCAGGTGTGTGCATGGGMATGTACTCAGTGTCCTTGCAGATGGGTATTAAATTTTGTGTGAAATAACCCATCCATTGAAGGTGAGGCAATACTTCTTCATTCCTAGCCATTGTCTGGTCTCTGCACAGGTCTGTTTGCTTCTGCTGACAGCTTTGCAGTCATGACTTGAGCAAAACCACAAAAGTGGCTTTGGGTGCATTGTTTGGTCCATGTCTTTTCAGGAGAATCTCTCTGCCCCTTAAAATGGGTTTTGTTCTCTGAAAGGTGCAGTTAGTTGGACCTTGCAGACTTGCAAAGTGATCCTCTTTGAATACACGTGGCTTGTTTCCACTCTTAAACAACATTGAACTGGGCAGGTCCTCCTGGTTAAAGTCCATCCCCGTTATTATGGATTATTTCACCGTGTGACAGGGACGCTGGTGCTGCCTCCTGTTAAAATCAGAGACCCACTGAAGAGTTGAGCAGTTTGCACTGCAGGCATGTGAGGGGAGTGGGAAGGGGTGTGCCGGTGCAGGACGCATATCACACCTCACTGGTGTCAACTGGCTGCAGCTGAAAAACTTCTGAGATTAAAAAAAAGTCACTGCAGAGGTGCTCAGCAAGCAGCAAGTGCTATAATGGCTTTTTCCTGTTTTCTCTTAAAGGTAGAAGCCCTTGGCTTCAGGGASACAGTGCTGGTTCCATGGGTTGGGAAGAATCTTCCCCAGCAAAGATTTTGGTGAGCAGCGTGTGTGGGTAGAGCATGCCGTGGGAGACTACTGCGGGCTGATATGAGAGATGATATCAGAGATTAGTTAACCGTATGGGCTGAGTCCCTGGGGAGGTGTGTGAAATGAATCAGATTAAACAAAATTGATAATGTGAATACTTAATCAAACAGACAAAGGTAGTCTGCACAGCTAATTAGGGGCAAATAGAGCGTCCCTCTTGTACCTCATTTAACTGACAAATTGTGCAGACAGTTTTAATGGGAGTCTGTTTAGCAAAGAGAAGGCTGTACAGTTGACAGCTTGGCAAAATGTGGTTTCTGTAACACCACATGATGCTTATGGAAATTAGCCTGGTGCAGCTGAGCTCAGAGTAGGTAAGAGCTGCCCAAACTCCAGTAAAATGKTAAAACAGACCTTTTGTAGGCTTCTGTTCCTGACTTCTTAAAGGGACCTGGATGCTTTTCTGCAAACTGGCAAGGAGCATTTCTGAAAAAGCAGAAAGGATCATTAGCAATACCAAAAAGGACCACTTCTATACCCAAGAAGGCAGACAAAAGATTCAAACTACATCACCTTAGCTTATTGCAATTTTATGGTTAGTTTTTTGTAAGAACAAAGTTACTTTCTCAGCTTCTCAGGAGTTATGTAAATATGAATTACTCTCAATATTTTACATATAAAAATGACTATGCAAAGCCTGAGTCCTGCAATACAGGCCAACCCCAGGGCCTGGCTGAGAAYTGAGCAGTCAGATAAGCCTGAGGCCACAGCCTGTCTTCTGGGATAGGAGGGTCTCTGCTACACTGTGGAGTGACTTTCCTAGCAAATACGGGTCTCCAGTTACTTATGCCCTGAGTAATACAAATGCAAAGCTTTTCTACRTTTTCTGATAACTCCTTCCACTGCATCCTTCTTCTATCCTCCAAACCAGCACTATCATCTCCTCATTGCCTCTCTCTCTCTCTGAGTCCCTGAGGTTCACATACTTAGGTCTCTTCCAAAGGAAGACGAAAATGTTTGGGTATGTTGTAAAACCTGATGAGAGACTTTAATAACATGATTTAGAGACCAAACCTTTCAGCAAAGTGAGACAAGTGGCCAACCTTCATTAGTTCTCTAAGGCCTTTATCAGATCTTTCATGASCAGCTGTGGTTACACTGACACAAGAAAGAAAAGTGCTCTGCTTGTAAAGGGACCACAGCTAAATATGCCTTAAATTTATGAAACGATATTCAGGCTTCTTCTATAGTTTTACATGGGCATCTGCAGATCTGCATTCTAACACAGAATTCTAACACAGAATTTCTAGTATGACAAATGTGAGACACAGAGGTTTAACAAGAGATTTTGAGCAMACCCTTTTGTGTTGGTTCTGCTCAAGATTGCTCTGTCTCACACTAAGTGTCATCAGGAGCAAGGGGAGGGGACCTGCTACCCCTGCAGGACCAGSTCATAGAAGTTTTGCTGTGAATCATTATCTGGACCACGGCACCCCCTGTGATTAAGCCTCTCTTTTAGTTTCACCAGTCTCTGAACATCACAAGAATTTGATATACACATGTGATGCACAGAGCTGTGTATGTCCACGGGTGTGCACATGCATACCGTGTTCACTCAGACAAGCTATACATTTTGACCCCAAAATCAAGATCCTGTAGCGCTTAGAGAGTGAGAAATCTGAGGCTGTTCTTTGAACAGTGATTCTCTTCTCTGTGTTGGCCATTCCACTTAACTCTTCTGTACTTCAGCTTCTACATCTACAAAACAGAACTATCCTTGCTCCCTCAGAGCACTATTAGAACAAAATGCCACGTTTGCCACAACCATTGGTGGCAGAGCACAGATCTGACATTGGTCAAATCCTTAGTTGATGAGAACTGACCAGCACATTCCAAATCATGTCCAGGAAGATAGTGCAAATTTTAGGGACTTTGTGGCCTCTGCTTTTGTGACTCATTTGGGAAGCACATGAGCTTCCTTCCCTTCCAGTTAAGTGGTGCTGGTCACCTCAGCACTGGAAGGACTTCAGCAAAAGGAAAGTGGAGTGCTGCCATCTCCACAAAAGCATGGAGTGTTGTCTTGTTTGKCATCTGACTTATGCTCAAATATCATCCACTATTGAAAGGCATCAGTTTATGATGGAACATAAAGATGCCTGCCCTGAACTGAACATTTCAGGAGTGAAGKGTATTGTATCTGTAATAAGGCTGCAAACATAAGGCACTGCCTGGAGCTAATGCTTTTGCTGAATTCTSTTCTGGAGCTCACCTTGTGGAGCTATGTCCTTGCAAGAAAATTCCTTAATAAAGAAATTATAGAAAAAATAAATAAAATGTGGGAAAGAATAGGAGTTATTTAATCAAGTAAATATTACACACCAGTTAACAAAACTTAAAATTCGATTCTTGTATGATTGTAAGTTATTTAAGCCTGTTTGTGTTAGGTTTTTCCTTTCATATCTTTTAAAGGAACTTTCATAACATGTAAAGCCATTGGATTCATTTATTGAATAGTTTCATGTATTTGGGCAGAAGTCTGCGTAAATCAGCAATTCCCTTTCTGGTCCCTGGTGATTTACTCATTTTAGTCTACCTCCACTAATGTGAAATGTGAAATGTGTGTGATAGAAATTTCCTACAGCACAATACAAGTGTTTTAGTGTGGCAGGTAGCATTTAGAAAACAAAAGAAAGAAGGAAAGAAGGAAAGAAGGAAAGAAGGAAAGAAGGAAAGAAGGAAAGAAGGAAAGGATAAACGAGGGAATGAATAAGCAAAGGAACAAAAGAGAAAGGAATAGAAAAATGATGGGGAAGCTTCTGTCTGAAGGTCCCAATTCCCACTCCTACACCTCTGAGAAGCAGACTTTCTGTCAGGTGGACGCAATCCAGCTATCACAATGGCTGAAAAAGCCTTTGGGAAGCAGGAGGATTTCTTTTTTTAACCTYTTCTCTAACTTGTTAAAGACTGTGTAAATCCCACCAGCTCCCTCATGAAACGCTTGCCTGAGCAAAAGTTTTACCAGCACATTTTTTGAGTCTCACATAATTGAAATAGGAGGGGGTTTGAGCTTGATTCAATAGAGCAATTTGAGTTAATTGATAAACCTTCCCTTTTTATTATCAGTGCTACCCTTCTGTCTGAAAGGCAGGGAGATTTCCTTATGGGATTTGCGCAAATATTGGAAATTGCAGTGGCAAATTAGCAGGGGCCCCAAACCAGAAGTGACAGCTCAAGGAGGCTGGTGGAGGGAGTGGAGCAATCCCTTACCAGTAGCAATTGGCCAGGCTTATCATATGGACTAATCACAACAGAGCTGGTGAAATAATGGGCACCAGATGTTAGCGCTTTGTAGACGTTGGCTCTCTGGAGACCAGCTCCGCCAAGCGAGCTCCCYGGGAGCAGGAGCATGGCTCTCTCATCCATTAATAGGACGGGGGGCTGCTGGTCAGTGCCTACTCCACATATCAGGCTGGTGATGCTGCAGCTCCTTTCCTCAGCTTAAGGGATATTTGCATTCATGAGGAGCATTTCTGTGGCTTGTGTGCCTTAGATTCACGGCACTTCATTTTGTTAAGACCTGAAGGAGTGAGTGAAAACTAGTCATGCTGTGGATCAAATCACTGGTGGCTGTCTCCACAGAGATCTTTAATAGGGATGTTGCTCTGCCAAGTACTGACGATTTCCCTGCAGAATTTTACAGCTGCAAAGSTTTTACTGGCACAGTGGGTAGAAGGGACTGGAGTGGGAATGTTTTCCCCCAACAGCTTTCCAGAGGAAGTCCTTAAACTACTCTCCAGAGTCCAGGAGCTGTAGAGAGGAGGAATCCAGAGAAGGAGCAAGGCAGACTCTTCTCTTGCTCTTAYGTGTTGTGCTTCACAGACCAGGTCTGGCATGATTGAGCCTTACAGGATTATCTTATGCCTCTCTAATTGTTTATACTAAGCTTGCTTAAAAAGACGGGGATTTGCAGCTAAGCCTCTGCTAAGAGCACTGCCACCAGCACCACTGCCGGCTGCAGCACTCTGAGCTGTGCCACYGCTCAGAGAGGCGATGTGGCTGTGGATTAGGTTTTGTGCAGGAACCAATCCTGGCTAGGTAAGCACTCTGGAGGATGGGCAAAGAGGGTCAGGGACCTTGCCTCATGTAAGTAATAAGTAGAATAGAAGACAGTCACAGAGTTAAATATAACTGCTACTTAAAGTAAGATTAATATGTCTGTGATCCATGTTTGCTGTGGTTTGTTCTAAGGGASTCACATGCGCAGAGTGGGCCCCACCAGTGCCAGTGTTGGCCACTGAGCACAGGGCTCCTCCTGCCTTGCCTTCAGCACTGCCCCACCACGTCTGCTCTTCCTCCTTTCTGATGCTGACTGATGTGGTTTCAGTTCAGACAGATGGGAGCTGTCTCTCCTATCTGATCTATTCATCTCCCAGAACAGGACTTGGGCTTTTTCATGGGCAAAGACCTGTTCTCTGCAGAGGGGCTGTAACATGAATGGCCTGAATGAAGATATTGAGTAAATATCAATCTTCTTTCCAGCCTAAGCATCTTAGAGATCCTGACCACTGTGTCCAAAAGCAGAGGTGCAGGCAGTCCTGTCTCTGTTTACCCATGTCCTCCTTGGCTGAGAATACAGCAGCTTTGATGAGAAAGATTTATAGTGATAATTCTTACACCCATAAATTGTATAATAATTAAAAAAAAAAAAACTATAAAAATAATCTCAGATATTTTTGAAAGAAATATAGACTATGTAGTTCAGTAGATATAAACACATATTTGAGCTCAGGGTGAGTGTGCCTACTACACTTTTGGGTTGGAGTGGGCTTCTGTGTGGCTGGAGGTGTCTGGAGACRGTGGGGGTACCACTGTCCCATGCTTACAGGAAGGACCTGCTATCTCTTCTCTGGGAGCTTCTGGAAGCAAAAGTGAGAGAGTAAAGCTTGGAGGTTTTGAGGGAAAATCGTTAATTCTCCCAAATTTCAATTAGGATTTCAGAGCTTGTTTCTTCAGTCCTTGGCATTGGCAGGGTTTGCCAGTCCTTCGGTTGTTCTGGATAATTCACTTTTTATCTTGACCTGGGTTTCAGGAAACATTAAGCACTTCCTCTCTGAAAATGAAGACAACTTCACATTTTGCTTGTGTCAGGTCAGACTGGGCCCTGGAAACTATTCATTACTTTTGAAATCCAGCCCCTGGATTTTAAGTGGAATGGCAGCCCAAAAAGAGTTCTCCTGAAAGGGACACTCATAGTAAAAATTACTTGTCATGTGACTCTGCTCATTCAGACCTGGCAAGGACCAGGAATCTCATAGAAATCGGATGATATCAGATTTGTTATTGCAGTTATTAGAATCAGATAAATTTGGATAAGCAACTCACTGCTCCCCAAGAATGTGCCTACCTTTTACTGTCACCATTAACACTAAACTACATTGATTTTTCTTCCCTGAATGAAGATTTCAGTGGTGTGTATTTATAAAAACATGAGAGTTTTTTTTTCCACCCCCTGGGAACTTTATTGGCAGTTTTTGTTTGTGTGAGAAAGCTTAGAAAACATGACAGAACTGATAGCTCCCATTTAAATGCCAAATSTTTCTTCCTAACTCCAATATGCATTTAAAAAAAAAAAAACCAAAAAAAACCAACTATGCAAAACACAGACATTCCTTGCAGTCATTTTTGCTATTCCTGTGGCCCCCCAAGAGTTGTAGTTTTTCCTTTTGACACTTGAGATCCAACGATCAATCACTGAATACTTCCCCCTGTATCTGGATTAGCAATCAGTCGTGTTCTCTGGCATGTGCCAGGAACATCTTCCCCTCCCCTCTACAGGACGCATTTCGACTTGAAACAGCAGCTTAGCCTTTGCAATTGCAATCACCAGCCTGATGATGTCTGGTGAAGAATGGCAGGAATGCCCTAACCAGAGATGTGAGAAGAGAAAAAGTCAGAGGGTTTCTGTCAACTTCTGACAGCGGCAGAAACATCCTCTTTTCCTGATGAGCTGCCTTTCAAGTCTTGGCAGAGYCATTATCAATTCTATGCCTGCATTTCCCTGCATTTGGGGCCATCTGTCTTTACTCCTTCCATTCTGAAGTCAGAAAAGAAAATTATTTTCACATTAGCAACTCATTAAATGGTTCCAAACCTGTAGCACAATCCCTGCTGGAGCCGAACCCATTGTTTTTACMCTTCCAAATACATACTTGGAGTCATTGTTCAGAGATCGGGGGCTGGCTTGCAGGACCTTCTGTCATGCACATGAGCAAGTGGGTGGGGTGGGGCCYTGTCACCCTCATCCATCATACTCCATCAATGTCACCACCACCTRCAGAGGCATTACCCCCAGTCACTCACTCACTCACTTGTTTATTTCTGTCCATCAACATGAGCAGAAGGACAGGATATCTGTAGTCAGTATCAGAACKGGTAAAATTCTCGAGGGCTGTTTAAGGAAGTGGAAATACTGAAGGCCATTTGATGACTAAGGCAAGCTGCTCTTTGACTTAGTTTCTCAGCATAAAGAAGCCCTTAGGTGGTCAGGTATAGTGCTACTCACTGTGCAAATGCACCAGGCTAGTGTTGATTAATTTATGCAAAAAGCAGTGTCTTTGGCTGGACAAAGACAGAAAAGCTGTATTTCAGGAGAGTCCTCCTATCACCAAAGAGAACCACAGTGGTCTGTTTTGAAGACCTGGATCAAACTCATCCTTATTCTCCTACAAATCCCCTCAGTCTCCACTCCCTGCAGTGAATCA
This sequence comes from Malurus melanocephalus, assembly GCF_030028575.1. NCBI lineage: Eukaryota > Metazoa > Chordata > Aves > Passeriformes > Maluridae > Malurus > Malurus melanocephalus. The sequence continues at coordinate 1,719,608 of NW_026623368.1, forward strand.
CTACACCACTGGTTGAAAGTGCCTGATCACCAAGTGCAGGGAAAGCAGGATCCCCAGCAAACCCCACATGCAGCACAGCCCCACCACTGCTGCAGAGAGCACCACTGGCCTCAGTGGCCCTGCACTGCCCAAGGCACACTGAAGAGCCATGCAGGGGAGCCACATGAATGGGACAGCCCACAGGAGTGCAAATCCATTTATGTGTTGCTTGGCTAAGTCCGTGCAAACATCTGAAGTAGTTCTAAAACTTCTGCCCCTGAATTGGCTGCTGAAATCCTCTTTGGGAACAGCCACGAGCTCCCTCAGCCTGCCCAGCAGCTTGAAGCAGATGGTGGATGTGGTATCCTCTCTCCAGACTCTTCCAAGTGATTGTGTTCCTGTGGCTTTCCTGAGAGCTGACACAGGCTTTGGGAGATGCAGCTGCATTTTAGCGGCTGAGCAAAACATTTTCTGCATTGCATATGAAAAGCCTTCTGGGAATCAGAGGGTATTAATCAATTTTACATGTACYATTCCTTGCCTTTAAAAATCAGGGCTCCCTGCACATTGTTAAAGCCTCCCGGAGCCCTTTCTGTCCCTGGAGTTGATCACTGTGAAATGAGGACATGTCACAGCATAGCTTATTAGGGAAACCAGGGTGTTTCCGTTTGTTCGGATTTGCACAGAGAAGGGTTTTTCACAGGGGCTGTGCTTTGACAGTCTCGTCCTCCCCCAGGCTGGTTCGCATTTAGCAAGGGGAGGCTGACAAAGCTCCTGGGCCACGGAGATCCACAAGGTGCTTGCAGCTGGCACAGATACCTCATTAGAAATTCATTTTTTCCTGTCATAATAACAAAGTGCAGAGCAGCGGTGGCAACATAGTTTCGTATGGGAAAGCACACAAAAGGGGACAGCTGAAAGAAGCTGTGCTTTTCTCCTGTATTTCCAGCCCGACAGAAGCATCTTCAAAGGGAGCAGCCTTGCCCGTCCGCCGCACCCTCTTGGCCTGAATCGCTTGAATGGCATTTTATACACCTACTGCACCCTGGGGCCAGCCAGCCTCCAGGAAACCCATTCACCCGGCCCCGCTCCTTCTCCCGGCGTTTTGTTGTTTCCTACCCCACGGAAGCAATGGGCAAATAAAAATGACAGCCCCGGTTTGTGAGCCTCAGCTCCCTTGCAAGCATTTCTGAAACCCTGCTCCCAGGCAAGTGGAGTCGCCTCATTTCTCAAGGGGGAGGGTAGAAAACCTCCAAGAGTAGAGAATGACTGCTGTCTAATCACCCTCTCTGTTTGTGTAGTGAAAGTGAAAAAGGATATTTAGGAGGGCAGAAGTGAGAGGAGAGCAGCATTGCTGCTGTGAGTGTCTCTGCTGGGATAGTGCACGGATGAGGGCTATTGAGGAACTGGAACAGTTAGGCACTGTGGAGATGGAGAGTGGCAATGAGGGACCCGTCTCATGCACAAGCATCTTGATCCACCTMCCCAAAGCTAATTAAAGAAGAGACTGGGTTTCCGAAATCATGATATTTCATCGTCTTGAAAGGGTAGAGTGATAGCCTGACAAAGATTGCATTTAAAAATCTTGGCTTTATTTTTCTCCCCATTATTCTTTTCCATCTTTCCTTGCTTCTGTTTTGGGTTTTTTTTTTTTTTTTTTTTTTTCTCCTTGCAACACCACATGTATTAGAAAAAAATAGGAGGATGGAGGAGAGAGACAGAAAGTTAACAAGCAGTGTGGGAATAGGAAAGGACAGCCAAGAATTGAAAATCCTGAAACAATGTAGTTACAAGTCAGAAACTTCCCTTTCATATACAGATCAAAACCGCTTGCAATAATTTCCCTTTTCAGACAATAAGTTGTTTGATTCCTTAAAACAAAAACACAACTAAAAACCAAAAATAAGCAAAACAAAAGAACCTAACAACAATAACAACAGCAACAAAACCCCAATAAAAAAAGATTCCTGATACAAAAATTTAGTCTGATCTGTGCAACACATTAAACACGAGCATCTCACCCTTAGCCCAATCCTCCATAACACAGCACCAACAAGCTTTTGTAGAAGCATATGAACCCACTTTGATCCCTCAGCCTGGAAGGGAATCTGACAGGGAAGAACACCAGTGCAAATTCAGTACCTGAAGTTTTCTGCCAGAGAGATCCGAAACCCACTTTGCTGTAAGTGGCAGCCCAGAGACACCAGCATCAGAAATCTGGGGYAGTGGGAGTGTGAGGGAGACTTCAGACTGTGAGACAAAGACCACTAGGCAAATCTTTAACACATTCCAGGAGTAGTGTCATCCATGAAAGAATAATGTATAGATGCCTTTTCTATTCAAGAAACCAACTGTGGGGCATTTTTGCTATAGACATTGGCAATAAAGTTATATTCAGGAAATGGGGGTTGACTGTAGCTTGTACCAATGTTTAAAAATGCCAAAATGTACTATGCCTAATTTTAGGCACTCTGAGGACCATTATCTAGCCTYAAAGAGCTCTGGTTTTCTCCACTTCCTAAATGGTCAGGGACCAGGATGACTATCCTAATTTCAGGCTGTTGTAAACTTAGTTAAACCCCTCCATCCCTCAGTGTCACATCTCAGAAGCAGTTTAGTGAAATTTACTGAGCATCCTTCTAAAAAAGAGTCTCTAATGGCACAACTAGTAATCAGTGAGCACAAGGGATATTTGGGATATTTTTAAAGTGAGCACCTCAGGAGGGCAGGGATGGGGGTGCTGGGCTGAATGTGGTGATGAAACTTGAAAACAAACACAAAGCAATGACCTTCATCACCTTGACCTGCACTGGGAATTGAAGAAAGGATATTTATCAGGCAGATCAGGATATACACTTAGGGGAAATGCTGATCTTTACTAACTTGAGCTGTGCAGATATTTGGGTTATGCTCTCAGCTCATTGCCAGGGCCTCATTTGTTCTTTGTCTGCCAGGGGATTTCCAGAGTGTCCTTTGTTCTGTCCAGTCGGTGAGAGTAAGAGGTTGGGGATAGGTTGGATTTGCTGTCGGGGTGCTATCCATATTGCCACYCATGTGCAATAACAAGATAGGCTAGATGAGAGGAAACTGGACTAATCTGGCAAAGTCAAGGCAGAATAATTTACCTGAGACACAACACCTGGGAAATTTCTATGACTTCCCAGATTAAAATTGAGCTGTGGGTTGTTTACATGCAGCAGACACAGAATATGCTTGTATGAGGGCAGCAGGTGACATCTACACCAAATGAAACACACCATCACTGCATCTTCTGGCTCCAGGACTAAGTGGCACATGACACTCTCCCCATGACCTCGTCCATAGCATCCTCCAGGGACACTCTGTGCTTCACAYTGTGCCCTAAAAGGAGGTGTTGCCTAGGTAAGCAGACTCAGAGCTCTGCTGAGGCAAGTACTAAATACCGACCAGGGTGACCATTGGAGGGTGTCTGAGCCACACTCTGATCGTAGTTAYCAGTTTAGTCATGGCCACCCAGCTTCTCATGGAGACAGCTGTCACACAGAGGAGTAAAATAAAGAGTACTTGTGCAGAGGCATGAAGGGATAACAATAGATGTCTGACCAAGAGAAGACTTTCTTCTTGCAAAGCAATCTATTGGATCTAAAGATGAATCTGTTGTATTGAAAAACTCCTTACAGAGATTATCAAGCTAGTATGCCAAAAATTAGGAGATGGCAACTAATTCAGGTAAGYGAAAACAAAAGTGAGCTCAGAATCAATACTGGAAAAACACAGATTCATCACATGACAAACTTGTCATGAAGGGGTTAGATTGGCCATACGGGTTTCTTGGTCAGATTGCCAGAGTGACAGAGGGTCTGGAGCATCAATTGGGCAATAATCCAGGTGTAAGATCATATGGCTGATTCAGAACAGGGATTTAAAACTCTGTCAACTCCAGCCCCTGACAGGACACTGTTTAGTGAAAGGTTGGATGTTTGAGAGTGTTGCCCATTTTTTCCATGCAAGAATCAGAAGTGGTGCTCTGCTAGATATATGAGAAATCTCAAGCATGTATTTCCACAAAGGAAACCCAGAGGTATTGAACTGAGTCTAAGGTATCTGGCGCTGATTAACATGACACAAAAGAAAATCCTGCTACTCTCTGGTAACTCTTGGGAAAGAAAAAGTCTCCTCTCATTCCTGGTCTGCATTCCTCAACCTGAGCTGTACTCTCACAAGCTGTCTCACTGGTGAGACAGATCTAGTGGTTCCACATGGTCTCAGAGCACCTCTCTCTGCTCATACCTGCCAAGTACCACAACCTGAGACTTCACTGCATAGGTTGCACTGGTCAGCTGTCAAGTCCATTTGCCTCCTAAATAATATGGCAAATTCAACAACCTGCAGCACTTAATAAAGCCTTAGGGATATCRTGTCCAACACTCAGTGCTTGTCCCACATTCGGTGCACCCACCCCTATACTTGTTTCTCTTTTAGTGTCTGGGGTGCACTGAGTAGTGTATGCCTGCTTTGTGGTGCCTKGGAACAAGGGGAGAGCAGCAGGCAGACACCATGGCAAGGGAACACACGGGCACGGAGATGGTGATGTTGGAGAGCTGCAGTTGCTAAAGGATGTCCAACGAGAGGCATTATAATCTTACTTTTAGAGGTTTGACTGATTCATACTGCTCTCTATCCTAGATGACTATTCTTGTGATTAAATGCTAATATTCCTTTCTGCTGGAGCAGCTTCTTTCCTTGCAGGGGGAAAATGGAAAGAGAAGATGTACAGGATGTCATGGGCAGAGCTCAAGAGCATTATATCTCATATGGCTACAGAAGATGCTAAAGTTGGGGGAAGTGCTTCTCCTGTTCTCAGTGCAATGGGATGAGTACTCAAGACACTTGTTTGGCGTCTCTGAAGATCTTTGTAAAGATAAACTCTTAGAGTAGCTTTAGGGACCTGGAGATGGAAGTTACTGGCCTGCATATTACACCCAAGGCCAATATAAGGATTGTGAAATTCAGCCTCAAGGTGTAAACACATCYGTGAACTCACAGGCAACAAACTCACATCAGCCACGTCTGTGAAGCCTGCCATGCTCTCACGTTGCTTTCCTTCTTCCCCAGCCACCACTCCCCAGCAGACTCCAGCACCACCATATGGAGTGAAAGTGATGGTCTGGGAGGTGAGACTTGCAGTCCAGTCTGGGCAGCCCTGATCACTGGCAGCTATGATGTGTTTGTGCCCCCAGGAAAAAGAGCAAAAGACCTTACATGAACCRGCTGCGGGATCATGCAGCCCTTTGACACAGTGGGCTGTCATTTAATCCTGGGTAATTGCAAGTGGGTGTTAGCCCTGAAGCAAACAAGGTTTGTATATTTTTTTTCCTTAACTGACTCCGGACCTATTTAGCTCACACTGATGTGAAACACGAAATTCCTCTTGTTAAAAGCAGGGTGAGATCAGGCCCAGAGTCTGCTGCCTGGATTGCATCATTTTCCCCTTCACTGCTTTGCTAGTCTGTTTAAGTTTTGGAAGCAGTGCTCCCTGTCCTGGTGCTGTCTATCCTGGGTGTGTGTGTTTRTTTTCCTCAGTATTTTATTTTTGTATGAAACTTTAATAATTTCTTGTGTTGTGGCCTTGAGTGTAACTCTTTTGAAAGTAACAGACCCCGAAGTTCATTAAATGTGTGAAATGACGGAAGAGAAAGTGTGAAATTGTAGCAGTCTGTTTGGTCCTGATTAATAGAAGCTTTTCCTGACAATCCCTGGGCCCTTCTGGGGGTCAGTGGAATGGAGCAGCTGTAAAGACAGCAGGAGCAATTTAGAGGCTGCCTGATGGGGGCCATGCATATTTTGGAGCAAGTGGGGAGAGTCCCATGCTCTTGTTCAGGCCAGTGGGAGATGATTGGCCACCACAGTGTCACGTTATCACATAGATTAGCCCGCAAGGTGCTCCCACCGCCTCGAAAAGGTTATTTGGCTTCAAGGAAGGTTATTGTTGCTATTACTATCTTCAGTCCTCCAGCAACGTGACCCATGAAGTTGATTTTGGTGCATTGCCACTTCTCAGTGGCTGCTCTTCTGCTAAAGAACCAAGTGCTAGTGAGGGAGAAACCCTGACGTGGAAAGAGTTTGCCATTGCAGTGAGGCTGGGAGGAGTTTGCTTTACTTTCTTCCCTCCTTGGTGGCCGAAGAGTAACCAGCCAGGGCCCTAGGTGGGGCTGGATGCGGTGCTTRGGCTGCTGCAAGGACCAGGGGGGTCAGATGCCTGTGCTGGTGAGGAATATTTCTCTGGCTCCCACCAGGCACCCCAA
>NW_026623368.1:1725959-1782232 GCF_030028575.1 Malurus melanocephalus
AGCTAAATGCTTTCACCCTAAGGAAGATACAAAAGAAAACATCAAAGTAAATGTCCCCACACTGACATTAGGCTAGAATAATGGTGACCTAGTAGCTAAAGACTGGGACGAATACTGAAAGTAATTCACTCCCCTGGATAACAATGGGGCATGTGTGACAATGATATATACCAGGAGGCGAGGAGAGCCACTTTTGTTGGGTAGCGATACCCCACAAACCCAATTGTAGGGAGATCAATACTGTCATAGGACAATCATCAAAGACCATCAGCTCATCATATTTTCATACCATAAGCAGCTCAAGGCGCCGGGGCTGCCTCTCCGGCAGAAAGCCCCGCGTGGAAATTTGAAGGGTGTGAAATCGACATGATTAATAATTATAGTTATTAGCACATGTACCAGCTGCTCATGTATGGTTTAGCCCGTGATTTATGGGGCCATAAATGCCCATATCTGCTTCTGACGTGGAAAGGAGAAGGGCACGCAGTCATGGGCAGAAAGCATCGTCCCTGGTGCCAGGAGCTTTCCTCCCCCCTGCTCCTRACAAAATTAAAACAACAACAAAAATGGGCCAGAAAGTCACCTCTGCTCCACAGCAATGGAAGGAGCCCTTTTGTTCACATGTCTGCCTTAACGGCGGCTGAAACCTGTCTGCTCAATGTCCCCAAAGCCTTTGAAGTTTGGATCGCAGCTAACAAGGGCTAGAGATCTCCCTCCCCCATACAACTTCACACTGTTGCCAGGCTGCAAACAATCACCATACATATTACAGATGAAACCACGAGGACCAACAACAGAAAGAAAAACTAATTGTCCAGTTGCCAGAAGTTAAAGCTTTTGTTTCCAAATGTAATTTGATTCCTCTTTCTTCCAGTTCTCCCCAAGCTCCACCATCCATTTACAATGTGTTTCATCATGAAAAATATTTTACTTAAACACAATCTGAAAAAAATGGTTTGCAATGGCCACACAAACTATATCACCACCCTCAGCAGTAGGTATGGTGGTGCTTTAACTCTTTCAAGATTATTCTTAACTTCTGAAGACTTGTAATAATGCTTTTTCCCCCTGCCAGAACAAGAAAATCTGGTTAGTGCTGCAGAGAACCACAACCTGCCACAGCATGGAATGCACAAAATTGAAGCAAAGAGAGCTACAGACCTATTTTTGCCATAACATTCATAGCCATAGACTAGCCATGTCTTGTTCTCAAGCAGACACTGGTGCCCTGTCCTAGGTGTGCTGTTTCCAGCCCACACTGAAGTCTGTGTAAGGCTGCACCYCTGCTCTGGGTAAGGTCACAGCAGAGTGAATGGCAGAGTAAACGTGTCCCCACTGCCTCCTGTGAAATCTGGTGAGCTGTGCTGTTCCATCAAGCCTGCTGATCTCACACTAAGCTGGTGAACTAGAAACTTAASTCAGAGGAAGGATTTCCTGCACAATGAACATGAGTACACCTGAGAAAACAACACAGCACAGAAGAGCATCTCAGGGGCTAAAATGATATCAAGGTACTGGAACAGTCTCTGGCAAACACTGGAGTATGGATGTGAGAAGGGAGACAAAGGGGGTTATGTCGCAGTACTTTCTATCTCTTCCATTTTACAAAAAGATGATCATAGGGTGTATCAGAATAACAACAAAGGCACGGGGATGTTAAAAGGATTACTGAATTATTCTGCTGTTACAGGGACTCCCTGTAGTTCACATAGTTCCACGTAGAGGACAGATCCATGTTAATAAAATAACAGTATAAATKATTTATTTATTGACTCTCATAGAATTTATTTAGATTTCTTCTCCTCTGGGAAGCTGAGTTTTCAGGCCTAAAAATGAGTCTGTGTTCATGCAAAAGGTTTTATTAAAACCTGGACATATTCTAGGAAAATGAAACACTTTTCACAAATGTTTAGTCAAAACGTGTGGTTTTTCATTCAAAAGCTGTTTTAGTGAGAAAAACTGACCAGTCTTTAAGTAAAGWTAGTTGAAAAGTTCATGGCATATTCACCTGTTATATCCCTTTCCTTCAGCAGAGACATCAGGCAGATTCTAAACTGTTTCACATAAAGAATCTCACAGGCTTTTGGCAAAGATAGCAATGCCAGGGATTCTTTATACTTAGAAATCCAAGGTAGATGAGGGCTGCAGATCCTTCATTGTCTCATATTATAGGCATGTGTGGTAAGAAACAATCAGACCTTTTTTCTCTAGCTRTGTCTATACCTACCTGTAAACATGGTTATATATCTATGTGTAGTTTTAGCTAACAAAGTATCAGAGAATTCTTAAATATTGGGTTATACTGGAAAGTTCCATCCCATGAGTTAGTCTTTCTATATGGGGGTGTCAAAAGTCATCAGCAAATATGAGTTTAATGATTTTTTATTAAGGAGTTTATGAGTAGAAGGATGTAAATACTTGTTTGACCATCTATGAGCATCTATGTCTGCATTGTATGTGTGTACATGCAACACATATAATCTCTCCATTTGAAAAGTGAGAGAAGAAGTAAAGGTAGTGACCAAGAAATACCCAAATAAAGTAAAGTAAGGTAATTTACATATTCACACAGAAACTGTGAATTCTGAACTATTGGTGTTTTAGTTATTTATTGCATGCAGGATGTGGCCCAAAAGGAATTATTTGGAAATGGTTAAATGTTGCTCGTATTCAATCACTKAATTAAATAAATGTCACAAAAGCCTTTTTTTTCTGTTATATTCGTACTCATATGGCCCATTTATATTTAACTCTCAAACAATATATTGATACGTATTTTTTCACTGAAACAACATTGATTTTCATAGCTGAGACTGTAATAGACTGAAAAATTTTTGTTCTTATGCAAAATAAGTGATTTTACAACACATTAAAAATATCTGGTTTAGGGCCAAGGGATGAAAATGGGAAGGGAACCTCCTTGCAGCAAGGAAGAACAAGATCTCTCTCACTTTTTAAACACATCAGTTAAGAATTAATGCCAAAGTCTCACAACAGATCTATATGCAGGGAATACACAGGGACAACCACCAGTGTAGCATGATGACAAAGAATGTCCCTGTGACATAACTTTGGCTTCTGGTTATTTTGCCTGATTTTGTAACAGTGCTGTATCAGACAAACTGGAGGATATTTTCTAGAGTTACAGTTTTATGTAGTACTTAGAAAAAAACAAAGAGGAAGTATGTGACTGATTTAGCAAAAGCTAAGGGAGAATAAAGGAGGGGGGAATCAGGTGACAGAAAGGTCCAAGAAAGCCCAGGAGGTAGCTGTCTACTAGAAACKGTATATGTTTATATGTAAGAACATATGTGCACAAGTATGTGTGTCTGTGTGTGCATATTTGAGCATGTGCTTATCTGTGTGTTTGTATGCAAGAGAGATTCAATAATCTCTTAGGTTACTTTCATATGAGCAGATGAAATGAGCCATCTCTGCATGACTTCATCATTTCTTCCTTCWCGACTGCCTTATCTGGAGCCTTTCCCATGCTCCATCTAGATGGCTGCACTGTGAAAGCTGTCCCATCACACTCCTTGATTCTGTCTCCTCCAAGCATAGAAGTTCCCGATTCTTTTCATGTTTTTTTTTTGTTGTTGTTGTTGTTTGTTTGTTTTTTTGTTTGTTTTTTTTTTTTCCCCCTCCTGGACTCATCAGAAAATGAAGCACATATTTTAATGTGCGTCAGATAGAATTCAGAATTTTTAGAGGAAGGGACGTTTAGTAACAGCTTTTAATAAAGGTTTTCATTATCAGAGATAAAGTCAATAACAGTTCAAAATTATTTTAGTGGCCAATRGGACCCTGGCTGACTCTGCAAAGGGATATTCCATAAAATCTGTTGGATTTAAAGAAAGTAAGGAGAGCCATTGCTTCTAGGAAAAGACCTAGAGAATCACAGGTACTGGCCCAAGAGTGGGATATGGTCGGARGTGACTGTAGAGAGAAAAAGTGAAAATATTGCTGCTGGAAAACAGAACTCTACAAGGAGCATTTGTGGCAATTCAACACCAATCATAACTATTTAACTAGTTCAATAATATGTTACCCAGCTAGTCTGCAATTTTCCTAAAGAACAGTTATGCAGAATTGGGCAGCTGCTCAGATCACTCAATTCAAAACAAACCATTTGCATAATAAATATTTGCAGAGGAGCAAGTGGGTGGGGTTTAGGCGAGTGCACAGATGAACATAAAAATCAAATATGGCTGGAAAGAAACTAGGCTTAATTGCAGGAGGAAAACGAAATAAAACAAACAAACAACCAAAACGCCTCCACACACATGCACACACACACACACACACACACACACACACACACATTTCTTCAACTGCTTAAAAGAATTGGTGCAAATGTCTCTAATTAAAGTTCATTTGCCTCTTTTCAGGGTCATAGTTTTGATTTTGTTCCTCATTGACTGAAAAAAAGCATCTTGTGGATTTGTTCAGTGCTATGCRCTATTTCATCTACAAGCAAATAGTWTGAGAGTATTACATGTGTGCTTCTSCGGGTATGCAGGGATCTGAGGGTGAATGGCAAAATGCCAGGGCCTGTTTCCAGATAATGTCTGTTCCACAATGACACTTGGGTTAAAAAATATCTACAGCTTTTTTAATATCAGAACTTCACCCAGACATAGCTCTTGCACTGAGTCCCAGCAGGTATGGTGTGAAATTCAGTACCAGTTTTTACCTTTCAGAGTCTCCTTCCAGGTGTAATTTGTCCAACCCTACTTTGACCACCACCAACYTAGTATGTTGCATACTCCAAATCAAGTAACAGTTTCTACACTTGTTTCCGCAGATTTAGTGGCAGAGAGAAACAGATAAATATAAGTCAAAAATTCGTTGTCCAGTCTCACTGGTTGTGAATGGCTGAGAAAAGCCTGTGAAAGGGAAAAAATTGAGAAGAGAGTGCTAAATGAGCAGCGAGAGATCAGATCTATAAAAGGGGAAACAAAACCCAAAAACTCAACCCCCTGAAAAAAACCCAGCATCTTTCCTGTAGCTCRAGACAAAGAAATTAAGTTGGGAGGATGCAGAGAGAAAAGGAGGATGAGCAGCATGGCAGCACAGACTAGAAAAAYCATTGTAGTGAGACCCTTGGCATGTTCCCAACATGAGGAAACCTGATGAACATTTAATCCAAACATATTCTTCATGTATCTTTTCCCTCTCTTAGCAGCCCAGAAGCTCATCTGTAGTGAGGGAAGTAGAAGGGCAAGGTCTCCCTCTGTGACCTCTGCCTGGCAATACGTAACAGTGACATATTAAATGTGACTAATATTTTCTTCAGAACTGAGTTTACCAAAATACATGCTCAGCTGTGGTCAGCAAACAAGACCATAATGTGGTGTCTATCACAGCACAAACAGTGTATTAATGGAGCCATTAATCACCATCAAAACTGTATTAGGAGTGAAGATAGCCAAAGAGAGCTTAACTGACAGCAAGTGGCCATAAACCTGTCCAAAAACTAATTTGATTACCATCATACCAGCATCTGTGCCACTTATGAGGGTTCATTTTTTTGATGAAATTATGTAGACAAGTCGTTCATGCATATAATAGACATCTAAATCACGGTAAACATGTTGTTGGCATGAGAAGTAGTTAAAGAAAGTGGGACATCGCTTTGCAGGTGAAATTTCAGGCAAAATGCACTGCTGGTTGTCACAACAGTTGGTTAGAAATCCGTTGTCAAACTCATCTTGCCAAGCCATGAGTGAGGAATGTTTTTGATCCACATTCAACAGAATAAGCACTGCTGAAAGTCAGAGGGTGTCGGGAGCCTCTAGCTATTTACAAGAAGGACGGCTTTTGCCAATATAAACTCTTGCTCTTTATCAGCTATAAATATTCCCTACAAACAATCTGTTTTATTCATAGACAGTTGGACCCATTATGTTTTGGTCTTGACAGACGGGACAGTAGGATGCTGCATTTAAATTACACAGACTGTATRGGAATGTATTTCCAGATGATAACTGAGCCTGGAGCTTCCACATAAATCAGGGAAGGGAAATTATTCTGTAAGAAATATGTTCAGATTTCAGCCTCATAAATACAGAGAGAAACCAAATTTTCAGGGCTTCTTCACTTTTATGTGAGCATTTTAATGATCATTTTAGGCAGCTACCAAGAAATTCACAGTAACTATTAGCAATGTTATGCACAAGAAAAGTCTCTCAGGAAAGTAGAAGATAAGGTTATCCCATCTACATGTAACTAAGAGGATGAAATCTGAAAATATCTGTTTTGGAGGTCAGGAATAATTGGATTTTCTGGCAGAACAAAACTGTCCAGTTCACAGAATGAATGTAGACTGAAAATCACAGTTTTTCCACTTGATTTGCCATGCTACCAATGTAGGTAGGGKTGAATGTGTAGCTGCATGCAGAGCCACCACTGAAAAGAAGGGACAAGAGCTTGCAGCGGAAATAAGAAAGTATTTGAAAGCCAGGTAGTCATGTGAAGCTGTGCCTGCTTTAACTTGCCATCTTTAGATAGACTGAGCAYATCTGATGATCTCTGGTCACTTCAAATGTATCCCAGGTAGGTGCTGTACATATGCTGAATGCATGACATAATTGAATATGGAACAGAAAGTGGATCAGTCCCTGGAGAGGGAGATATTGTTTCTTCAAACTAGATGTTAATGGTAGAGTGAGTGACATTTATCTCCTGTCCTTTTATGAATCATTGAGACACAAACGGAGTACACCTTGCCTTTGCTGTGAGCTGTGCCTCCAGCCATGGGAAGCTGCCTGCCATTCACAAGCCAGTGCCTTGTAGGCAGCTCCATCTTACCTGAGTTCGCAGATGGGCCATTCCCCAGGTGGGTCTGGCAAAACACTTCTCATTAATCATTGCTTAAAGCCCTCTCAGTGGGAAGACCTCAGGTTAGACATCATTTGGAAACAAATTGGGTGAAAAATAGCTCTGACAATAAGGAGCCCACACAGAATTCCCCTGTGAGAGCTTCAGCGGTGTGAAAACAGACTCTTCCAGGACACTAAATGATCTGTCAGTTAGCAAATGACATTATAATCCAGTTTTATGCCGCAGACAAATCAAAGCCTTTGCCGCATTTCCTCATTTTTTTCCCTTCTATTTTCCCCCTTTACCTCCTTTAAAGTGACAGAATATTTGAGTTAGGAGAGATCGCCAAGTTGTAAATGCTTCCAGGGACAAACCTAAGTCTTTCAGGGTTGCCTTGTTGCCACTCTTTTCCTTCTGCTACCATTAACAGCAGAACCCCCCCACAATCTACTGGGCACAATCTACTGGGCACTGGGCACATCACAGTCAGGCTGCCCAAGCTCTCCAACACCAGCCCAGTGAAGTTCCCTCTTCTGTTCCAGTGTGAGTGCATGTACTGAGTTCTTGTTAGAATAATTTTTAGAGGCTTTAAAASAAGGCATGGAATCAAGTGCTATTGTGAATGGAAGCTACAGTAACTATTTGAAAGCAAACTGTGCAGCCTGGTTTCTCCTTGTTAATTGTTAGTATTAACTTTCAAGCACTGACACGTCAGACCAGTGGTAATTCTGGGTCCTCAGAGACATTAAGTGATGACCAGCTCCAGGGAACTTAAAAATCATGTTTCTTCTCTGCCTCCAGCATTGCTTCTTTCCTCGAGTACACCCCAACATTAAATTGACTCAGGGCTTAGACAATAGAAAAAGGGAGATGACGAGTCTAATTTACCCAAACTGAATACAGGAGCAACTTATAATGTGAAACAAGTCAGATGCTATATAAGACTATAGCCCAGCTACACACACAGGCATGGAGACTGGCAAAACCCACTGCAACAAGAGCCTAAAGCAAACAGCAAAGATTAAAACTCAAGTTTTGCTTCTTGATGGTGTTCATATTGATTTATCTACATGGACATTTGCTTTAGAATATATTACACTAGAAAAAGTTATAGCCTAGTTTTTTAATGGGTTCCAGCTGTGACACCCAGTGTCCTTGCATGATGTAAGGTTTTTTTGATGTGTCTCCATTGTCAGTCCTACCACAACCAGTGCTGGAGTCTGAATAATGGAAATTTACACCAATCTGAATCCAGGCAGTCCACTATCAACTGGGAGTCATCAGCATGTCGCTGTGATACCAAACCGAGTGCAACAATCTGTTGGGGTTTTGCCTCCCCACTGAAATGTCCCTAAAGTATTTAAGACTCCTTGCTCTCCTGCTTTTACCCAGGGACCTCTTTGGCAGACTTTTGACTGGTGTTAATCACTGGCTTTTGCCTGACAGTCCTATAGGCTCAGCTTTCTTYTCCAGGGATTCAACACAGTCCTCAAAGATTGGTTGGCCCCAAAAATTGGGTTCACTTTTCTTTCAGTAGGGTTCATGCACTGAGGGACTCAGTGTGGTCCATACTGGAGTTCCTCTCTAAGCCCTGCCTGTCACTACCCTTTGCCCAGGGCACTTCAGATTGTTCCACAGCAYGAGTGTTTGCTAAGGAGTGAGAACAATGTCAATTATTTAGCAAACACACAGCCCATCTGTRCCATTCCTTCTTGCTCTAGGCGCTACCTTGTACCATGAACAATCTTGCTSAAATCAAGCTTAAAATTGACAGTGTTTCCATGGCATATTGCTGTCAAATTTCCAACGGTGGCCTCAAGGTTCTGAGAAAGGGATACTGATCCAGCACTCATCCAAATTCAGTATGCTTGCACTTCTCTGCTGGCCTCTGGAAATTATGGGGATACAGCCAGGCTCACTCATCACACAGAATTAGTGAGCATGTGAGTGTGTTCGCATGACAGCCCTGCATAGCAGTCAGCAAGTAAGAAGATTTATTGCTTTATTTGACACTCTGTTATTCACTAACTGAGCATGACACATCTGGGACTAGGAACTGCCAGTTTGACATCAATGAGCCTTTTTTGCATTGATTGAGTTTATCCAGCTCATGCTCAGAATATAACCTGGGTAAGGAGAAACTCCTAAAACAGGCTGGAATGGGAGCTGCTGGTTATATCCTTTCCAGGAGAATGAATGTGATRAGTAAATGACCTCATATGTTGCAGAGCAAGGAGAGGTGATGTCAGACACTTCAGCACCATCCTTCTTGTCACAAGGCACCATAATGATGAGAAACCATTTCTTTAATGCTGATAGACTGGTGGGCAAGCACAGATCAAAATACCATAAATAATAACTGTAGCGTCTGGGTCTGAGTGAAATTAAATTAGTTTGTCCAGCCCATAGATGACACCATGCAGGACACGACTTGCACGGCTCAGGACATGATTTTCCATGTGTGCTCTGCAGAGCTGGCAACAACAATCTCCCATCATTGCTTTTTCTCTTCAACTCATGGGACAAGTCAACCTGCATGCATGGGACTCCAGCTTGCCCTGAACTAGACATAAAATGTGGAAAACMAGAAAAATCTTATTAATTTAGACAAAACTTATATCAAGCTCTGAATGCACTTTGGGCTTCGCTGAACTAATGAAGGAAGTGACTCTTTACATGACAGCACAATGTTGACAATGACTCTTAATCATTTGGGTGTTACAACATAACCCTTCCTAAACATGCCTATGAAGCACAAAGAAGGGTCTCATGTTTCMTAAATACAACATTTTATTTTTTTCTTACTTATAATTAATCCCAAGCCTGTAATTAAACTGCCCCCTATGCTGAAGAATTCCATGACCTTTTTGTTGCTGCTGTCATGCAGATYTAAAAAGAAATTTTCTCAGCAGTTAAATCTAGCATGAAGCTTCAGTTCTTTTAAGCCACCTGATCATGATGAAGGACATTTGTTGTACTTTATATGTAGAGGTTGATCTGACAATGTATAACCAAATAATTCTGCAGAAAAATTATGGACAGGAAAGGGAGAAAAAGAAGTGAGCTGTCAATAAGCAAAATRTATAAATAAAACAATCTTTTATTTTGAATCTGCCAGTCATGCATTTTATTTTGAAGTGCACTTAACATTCATCAAAGCCATAGGATGGCAGGCAGAGCTGTTCTGAGACAGTGTCAGGGACCAAAGGAGGTCTAAAATGCTGGACGTGTGGACAATTCACTTAGCATCTGAAGAAGTTAGTAATACACTCTCTGTTGTCTGAAATGCTTTCCACTGGTGAACCAATCTCATTTCTCCCTTCATCAGACCTGTCCCCTCCCAGCAGTTTGCAAAATAGCACCAGGGGTTTCTAATACACAAATCTTCAAATCACAGCCATTGTTGAAAATCATGTCCTGCTGTCTCTCTGAAGCAGGTTCTCTCTAAGGTAAATTTCATTACAGCTGCTTGCTTTGGCTCTCTAGAAATAACTTGTCAGATCACACACCAGCTCTATCTAGTCTATTATGGGTGATTTGGATTGTCTACTTTCCCTGTTCCATTGTCAATTGACTTTCTGAATCAGGCAATCCAGACTTTTTTAGGTCCTTGTTATCTSTTGTTATAAAAACAGTACCCAACACTGGTCTCAATACTATTCCTGTCAATTTTTCATTGTTCCTTAATATTGTTTATTTGACTGCAGTAACATATGTTTATTTTTCTTCTAAAATGTCCAATATTTTTCCTTTAATAAACTTTTCAATTCTTGCCACCCCAGTCCTTTTGCTGACATGCTGTATGTTGTCATGCATGTGCTTTTATTTTGAAATTGTCTACAGAGGAAAATTACAAAAGAAGAATCATTTCGCTTACCTAAAATAGTTTATCTACACAAACTATGTTTCAGTTTGGTTTGTTTTTGTTTTTTTTTTTTCTAATGATAAGACATAATATAGCACAATATAGCATTTGAAGGCAAATCTTAATTTTTTTAAAGAAAATATTTTCAAATGCAAGATGCATATTTCATTTCCCAATCATTCAAATGGAACATTGGCAGAGTTTATCTTTCTCAGAATTTTTCCAAATCGATCAGATCTTGTGAGATATGTTAGTCTGTGGGGAGCTGTTTAGTYCCAGCACTAGTGTTTGTCCAACTGGCTTTGCAACATGAAACATAATGTGTGTGACCTTYGGAGACACCATCATTAGCTTGTGTCAGAATGACAAAATAACATTTATTCTTTGTTTTCTGTCTCACAATATTTTTCATTCCTAATTCTCAGATTCTTTCATAGCATTTTATGCCAGGCCATAAGGAAAATCGGACTATATTAGATCAAAGAGCTCTCCATCATCTTCTGTGAGGTTGACACTTTCAAATATGGTATATACTGGGCTGGTTTTCTATCTTTGAATTGCTAACCCATAAAAACTGAAGCACTCAGAAAAGCAGAAGGTTTCAACAAGCTTCTTCCATGAACAGACTTCCAGTAAAGCCTCTTTTATGTACTACTTTGTATTTACAGCCAACAGATTTCATTTCAGAGGAACAACACTGCCTTTTAGGCACACTGAGTGTCTGTGCACTGGCCCACTCTCAGGCTGGGGAGCCTCTAGTTCATGCACTTTGGAAAAGCTGTGAAGCTGTTTTCATTCAYAAAATCGCACATCTTTCCAAAGACAATAGAAAATTTCTCATATGGCTGTTTTCAGTGCTTTTCATACATCCTACTTCAGTTCCACTTTACTTATTGATGCACCATCTTTGCTGTAGCAGCATCTGAAACACAATCCTCATGCCAAAGGATTTCTGATCCCCCTGTTTATCACCTGAGTCTGGTGAGTGACTGTTCTTTTAATTATGAGTGTTTAGTGATTACTTCTGCCAAGTTCCAAAGTCAGTGTTATGTTTTGTTATGTTGGTCACTAGAAGGTAGCACACCCAGGAAAGATCTTGCTGTGATAACCTCTGCAGCGAAGCTTGCTGGAGAGACAGCTTCCCTACCAATCTGGGTAATCAAGGCAGTAGGTGATTTTAAGAAGTTCAAGAACCATCATAAGCTAAGTCCCAAATCTATATCAGAAAGAACATAACAGAGAGTCTCTGAAGGGAAGGAAGCTGCAGCCTGGAATATTATCCCAAGGTGGGGAGTCTGGACAACAAATGGAGGTATGGAGAGTGTATGGAGGCTCTTTTGAGATACAGAATCYTTAGCATAGCAGTCACAGATTTCCAGGTAGCATAATAAGCTCTCCTTGTAGCATTCAAAGTTGGGATGAGAAAAGGTACACAGAGAAATTTCTCCTCTCTGTTAAAACATGATTCCTAGAGAAAATTTAAATGCTAGCAAACTCTGGCACATATTTCCAAAGAGGCAAAGTCACACATACAACCACCTACCCATCCCTAAGTGCATGGGGTTTTAGAGGAGAGGGGAGGGAAAAGGAAAAGGAAAAGGAAAAGGAAAAGGAAAAGGAAAAGGAAAAGGAAAAGGAAAAGGAAAAGGAAAAGGAAAAGGAAAAGGAAAAGGAANAAAGGAAAAGGAAAAGGAAAAGGAAAAGGAAAAGGAAAAGGAAAAGGAAAAGGAAAAGGAAAAGGAAAAGGAAAAGGAAAAGGAAAAGGAAAAGGGAAGGCAAGAGTTACAATCAAAGTGATAACCCCCCTAAATTTTAAGATGCTATTGAATTGTATGATCAAAGTAAAGTTCATGCAGAAGCATTGTGTGGTCTTGGTATCTAGTTCAAATCAATGTAGACAGTCCACATCATCTCAATGTAAGATCTCAATTGAAAACTAGATAAAACATATTTCRTGGAGCAGAATATATCCTGCAATTTCAGGAAATCCTGGAAAGCCTAATGAAATGCTAACAAAAYATCCTCATGTCTCATTCCCACACAACCAGATCCAGAGGGCTGTTGCAGGGATTCGCAGTGTGTGAGAGCCATACAAAAGGCGTATCTATTTGGTGGAGGAGAACGTATCTCTCTATCAATAAATGTCTGAACATTTGAGCCTCCTGTGCTCACACCTGAGACCTCCCTCTCTTACCATAATCTCTCAAATCTCACCATCAATCTGTCAAAAGAAAAGTAAATGATCCATTTTTAACTTCAGGGAGGAAATAAATCAAATTGTAGTTCCCACTGATCTAAACCCTGAAGCGTCACTGCTGCTGTTAGGGTGATCCTGGGGTATGTGCATCCACATTGATCTGCCCATGAGTTCAGGGATTACAAAGAGGAAGCCCATGAAAGCAATTTTAGATGGTAGAAGAGTCTCAGGAGATAAAATCTCATGAGAGGTTTCTCTTTCCCTTTGGAATAAAAGTAATTTCACTAAGAATAGTTTTTTCTGTTTCTCTCCACACCTCTCTTTTCTTTTTGGGAATGGCTATTGGAAGGCTCATACACAAGGAGCAGAACTGGGAGTATCCCAATTCCTAATATCTTAACATTTTGGGTTATAGCTGGTGTGAAACAAGGCCCACAAATCTGCCTGTGGGAGACAAAAGACTCACAGATGTCCAAGGAACAGATCCTTAAGGTTCCTGTGCTTTAAGTACACTCATTTAATTTCCTCTAAATTGCATTCATTTATGCYAAAAGTCTTCTACAGCCTGWTTTCATTGAGRCAAATGTCTGACACTGGGCATGCTYGAAACAGTGATTTCAAGAAAGAGCTCAGTGTTAATGCTATTAAAAATTAACCTCTGTTTTTCAAGATGTTACATGATTAAAACATCGAACTAACTTCAGTGCCAGAAATGTGTTAACTGCTGCTTTGTGCCTCCAGCTGTTCTGAGCCCAAATGCACTACTTAGGGTGTAAATATCTCCTTTGAGAATAATGATTAAGGGTTTTTTTTTTTTTTTTTTTTTTTTTAAGTATTTATTTCTTTCCTATTGCAGCACGGAAAATGACAGGCAGCAAAGAGCTAGGCAGAAGGGTTAACTCAGGATGCTGTTGGCAGGGAAGGGTGGAAGTATTTGCATAGAATAGCATCTGGAATCTACACGTCCTCAAATACTTTGAGGGGGGGAAGCTGTTTTTCCACATTCATTACAGCCTGGTAAGGAAGAGGAGAAAAGAAACAAGGAGGGAGAGAAAAGGAACAGGGGACTCCTTTTGTATCTGTGTCCAATATGGTTTCTTTTGATTTTTCATTCTCCATAGTCAAGAGCTCCCCATGGGTTCTCATCTGTTACCCAGGCTTTGCCATACCTGCCTGCCTGTGTGAAAACGGCTCAGCTGCCGGCACTGGATGAGGCTAACAGATCACATCTATCTCTCTGGCGTCTACTGAGCACACAGGGCTCCAAGGATCAAGCCCTGGACAAGAGCACAAAAGCAGGTCTGTATAGAAGCAGCCAACCTTCTGCATCGTCCGCGGCTCATTGTGTGGACACCGAAGGTCAAATCTCGCCTGCATTCCTGCTTTCCCTGCACAGTTTTCTCTGTGTKTATGTGTGTGTGCYTCTGTGTGTACCAGAGGGTGAACAAGAAGGCAGTGCAAGACTACACTACACCTTGTCTTACTTCCTCATTTTGCACAGTAATTTATAATATTAAAGCACACATTTTAAAAGCACTGGAAATGTGCATGTGTATRTTATCTGTAGAAACTGAGATGATGAGGGTAGATACAGAGATTGAAATAGAGATACACCCTTGCTATCTAAAARTACGATGATTCTGGACAGCAGTGCATATTAAATGGGATTTCACATTCCAGTAGGTAGGTAATAAGAGCTTTTTGGCTTTCTGAATTTGCATTCAGAAAGGGAAAGGGAACAATGAATTTAAAAACGGAAATAAATATAAATCTCTGCTGAGTGAACCTGTTGTCAGTGAGGGAGATGAGATTAAAAAAAATCTGAAAAACTAGAAATTAAATCCAAAGTGCAGAAACAAGGTTTTTAATTACAAGGATCAAGGTATGCATATTTGACAGGGGAAGAGAAAACGTTCACTTCTCTGGGATAGTATCAGAAGGGGGGGAAAGAAATTGCAAAACATGAGAGTATCTGTTTTGATGGTTCCACCTTTTACATGAGGTCAGATGAGTTCAGTAAAACAACACATTTGCAATGACCAGTCAGCCCTGAGAGTTCACTAGTTGTTCATTTGAAATATTTTTCAAACAGCTAAACTGGAATTATTAGGAAGAATGGATGCCTGGCACTTCAGACTTTACATTTATACCTGTATGTTTTTATGCTTCATGGGTTTCCCTCTTCTCTCTTCAGTCAGTTCCTGTTTTCCTTCCTGGGAAGATTTCACATTTCTTCTTCTATCTGATTTCCTCATCAGAGTATTTTCCTGCAGTCTCTGTTTTTGTACAAAATTCCTCTCTAGTCACCAAGAAATGCATCAGAAAGTCCAAGGGCTTTGTTTTCTCAGTCTGGTACATTTTCTAACTACCTTTGATAATACTCTATTTGCAGCCTCAGAGCTCAGACATATATCCTTCTACTCTCTTTTCCTTTTCTCTTCTCTCTTCTCTCTCTTTCTTTCTCTTTTCTTTCTTTCTTTCTTTCTTTCTTTCTTTCTTTCTTTCTTTCTTTCTTTCGTTCTTTCTTTCTTTCTTTCTTTCTTTCTTTCTTTCTTTCTTTCTTTCTTTCTTTCTTCCTTTTTCTTTCTTTCTCCTTCCCTCCCTCTCTACAACCCCTCCTTTTTCCTTCTTTTCCCACTGTCTCTATAGAGCTTTTCAGTCTCTGTAAAGGAGCGACCAAAGAAAGATTTGCTGTCCCATTCGTTCCGCACTGCCCCCATAAAAAGCAGATATTTTCAGGTTGACTGAAAGTTTAACTTTGTTATTTTTTTTATTTTTAAAGAAAATCCAGCGTGACATGGCACGCGTTGGTGCCCTTGCCACTTAACAAATTACTTGTTTTTTTGACCTAAGTTAAATGCTGTGCAAATTTCCCTTGTCCATGTTTTCATTGTGTGCAGACTTCACTGATAAAGAATAAAGAGCGAACTTGTTGGCACTTTCTAGCCAGAGCTTCCTTCATTTACAACACATTTTTTTCTACTACATCTTTAATGACACAAAAGCCTGGATCCTCAGCTGATGTAAATTGGTCATTGCAGGAATGCCTTCTGCAAAGTCGTGCTGCTTTATATCAGTTGACAGTGGTCTGGACATTCAGGCAGTGCTCCAAGGTTCAGCATGGCCTTCTTGCCTTAATTTTGACATGAATACTTCATTTTCCATCCCAGGGATCAAATGTGTTTTACCAAAGTAAATCACCACCAAATGCTTCCTTACAAGCAACCAAAAAGCCAGTTGCACAGGTATTGATGAAAAACTCAAAGCTTTCATTGTTTTTGCATTCACAAATTCTGATCCAGCCTCTTTCACTGCTGAAGCCCAAGGGCAGGTGTCCCCACAGGCAGCCAGTAAAGCTGCTCCAAGGGCCAGAGCATTAGTGGATGCAGGCTGTTCTCCCTGGCCATGTTGTGCTGTGGGTAGCAGGGGACAGAAGTGTCACTGATAGTACCAGCACACTGCTCCATGGGTGACCATGGCTTCAGGACAGCAAGCTCACAAGAGACACACAGAAATCAAGAGAGCCCTTCAGGATACGGCTCTTTGCCTCCACTATAGTGACTTAGTGGCTGTACTTAAACCAATGTACACTCAGCCCTGAAGGCTGAACTGGCCTTGCAKGGGCTCACCCCCTCCCATCAACATTCTTTTATTTTCTCAAACRTGCCATTTAATTTTCAAAAGAGAAAAGCACTGTATAGTTATAAATCTAATCACTCTCCCTGCATGCTGCTCTGCCTCTGCCTGTGATTTAGGGCGCTGGGTCAACCTGCCCCAGCACTGCTGGCGGGTGGTCCGGCACGCCAGTGGAGCTGGGCAGCCCAAGGTGAGGCAAAGTCTCCCTCTGCTCAGCAGTGGYGTTTCATTGCCAGCCCCTTGGAGACTCCTGTGACAGTCCTTCCCATGACAGATTGCTGGCCCAACAATGAACCCTTTGTGCCCCTCCACTACTCCTGGAACCCCAGCTTCCACTAAACTTACAGCCTCCTCAACATTTTCCATCCTCTGCAGAAATCAAAAAGGAAAATTAGTGAGCACCAGTTATCTTTCTTAGGAAATGGGCTCCTTCAACTGGGAAAGCTTGAGACTTCATACAATTAGTTTTTTGTACTGCAGCATCACAGCAATGTGTCTGCAAAGCTGTTTCGGAATGGATAAATCATTCTACTTGCTTTTTTCTCTCATTCTCATAAAACCCCCTTTCTGAAGCCATGTGAAAAAATATTGCTTTATAAGACAAAGTCTGATGTCCTGGTTTGGTGCCAGAATATCAATATCTGAAATGGCATCTTATTTCACAGTTCATCAGTACTTGTCTTTATGAGAAGAGGCAAGGGTTCTTCCAGGGACACTTTCAAAGCGTAGGCTGTGGGTATTGCAATTAGCTATGTGATAAGTTCCCTTGCCATTCTGAATTAAAATTATTCTTGCCCATGTTGGGGAACAAATTCCATTTATAGCATTTATAGTCTGCACACAGTAAATTCAACTGTGGGCACCTTGAAGGGGTCTGCAATCCCTGGAGACAAAGCACTGTGAGCACTGGTACATGTGAGGAGGCTCACCTGAGCAGTAACAGGGGGGTTGCTTTTGCTGTTTTCTCTCCCAAGTCTGTGTGCTATATCTCTCACTACTGGAGKTTTTTTTTTKKTTTTKKTTTTTTTTTTTCCCCTGGGCCCTTTCTGACATCAGTCAGGAATGTTAGGAGTCTCTCCTGGGAGAGGGGATGGGTTGCAGAGGAGGTTGTCCAAAAGGCACTATGAGCAGGGGTTAGGACTGGCCAGAAACACCAAACCTGTGGGTCAGGGAAGGGGAAAAAGTCTTGGGAGTGTTTTTGCAATTTTTTTCACTCCTTTTCCAGCTGACAGTGGTTGCTCCAAATTCTGCTGTAGCAAGACTTAGGCACTTTGTTATCCCAAGAAATTGGATTATCACTTGGGGCAATAATTGATGCCCTTTCTTCTGTAACCAATTAATGAGGTTCAAAGGGGCGGGAGATGGAGTTAACAAAGGATGAGACAGCAGACGGAGCACATCTGTGCCCTGGCTGCTGAGAAGGCAGCACAAGGAAACTTGGTTCGTTCCTGATTGTCTTTTTCCTGTGGTTGCAGCTGCCTTTGTCAATGCATTATCCCACACTCACACTTACATAGMAGCGAGAGGAGCCTTGGGGAGCGGTGTGTGTTGTACATGTGTGTGTACAGGTGTGTCTGCATGTGTGTGTATGTGTGAACAGGTCTGCTAAACTCAGACTCGAGACACAGCCTTCCTGGGACTTCTGCAGAGGGCAATACTCTTGGAGAAGGCTCAGCATTTTCATTGGCATAAGCCACATAGATGTTCACCTTTACCCTGGCTTATTTCTACCTGGTTTTCTGCTCATGTAGTGAAGGTGAGGCTCATACATGGGGAGATCAGGGCTCTGGTGTCAGCAGCTACAGGGATGTGCCTATGCCAGCTCCTGCCCTGTTTGTTCAGCTGTAGTCAAACATTACCAGGATTTCAGATGGCAGCTGGAGTTTAGGATTGGCATCACTAGCTTTATGTTCATCTTTAAAATGGCCAAATTAAAAAAAAAAAGTCAAAATCAACTGAGTATATTTCCCACATTTAAGAAGCAGCTTTTCAGTAGTGAGTCTATGAACAAGTGAATGGCTACATCAAGGCTTTTTCAGCAAGATTTCAGGGGAAAATCACTAGGAAATTGCCCATGCTTGCCTGCTCATATGTACACTGATTTTCCTTGCAAAACTAGCACATCCTCACCTTGACCAGGCTCTACTTTTCCATATGAGCCATCAAGGCACAGCAATGAACAGCTATGGAAACTTTTCTCACCTGCAGCTTTTCAGAAGAATCTGCCTTTTTAAAAGCARGGTTTCATTATGTTCAGGCAATTGCTTTTATTCTAAAAGGTATTAAAACCCTTTTAAAATCTGTATTTATAGGCACAGTCTCCATTTGGCTATTGCTGCTAAACACAGGAAATAACTACTATAGACAAGTTAGAAATTAGTTTGCCTGTTCTCTTTGCTGAASTCACTCTGCATGCTGCACTGTGAAATCTTTTTTGAAGTGATAACTGATCAGCCATTCTTGGGATCCACATCTTGTCTCATACCAAGTGTGTCACTCCTTTTGACTAATAGTCTTTACTTTTGTATAGGATTAGCACACYCTTAATTTCAGTGACCAAATCAATTGCAACACAAGTTGCTTACCAGGTATCTCCCTGAAGGGGATATGCTGTGCACTAGCAGGAACAAAGTTGTGTATAACGGTAAAAGAATTAAGGTGCCRAGGAAAGGCAAAGCCTCCAAAAGTTGAACTTTCTAGTCAGACAATGTTTTGTTAGGAAGCGCATGGTGGTATTTCTGCAACATTCTAAGAATATGATACTTCATATTTTCTTTCCTTCAAAGCCAACAGCAGAAAAATAAGGCACCTATTTAAAACCAGGACAACAGCAAACAAATAAAAAACAGCCCTTCACAGAACAGCCAGTCTAGGGGCTGCGTTGAACTGGAAAAAGCCCCTGGCAAAGGGTTTCCTTTGCAACCTAAGCAACCTTCAAAAGGACATCTTCCAAAACCACAAGTCTCAATTTCTGCCTGGTAAGTTTATTTTGATCCTGAGCAGTGTGGAAGAGATTGACAACTTGTAGCAGTGCATTCAAGCAGGGAGCAAAGCTCTTTGAGTATTAAGAACAGCTTGAAGTCACTTAAACCCACTGCTCTGACCTAGGCCTGATGACACAGCACTGTCACATTCAGAGATGTGCCTGCAAGGCCAGTCAGCATAAGGGAAAAGGCCTGACAAGAACATGACAGCAAGTGCTGACCTGACAGCATCCCCCTTCTGGGCTGTCCGGGCACAGTGCTGGTGCCAGGGGAGGCCTCTTGCTTCTCTTACTAAATGATTCAGGATTTTGCATCTGCACAGCAGCATCACTGGCAGCTCTGCACCGGCATGCCAACAGTTCCCCTCCAGCATATGCCCGAAAATATGGGCAATCTTTTATTGATCCCATCAGTTTTCAGTACTCTGCCCCAYTCTTCTTAAACAAAATCACTTCAAAGACCCAAACCAGATTGATTCACATGTGAACACTACCCAAACTGTCTTCCAAGGGGGCAAATACTTGTCTTATGTTTCTTTGAACCCACTATTGCCCGTTTACTTGTATTTACTTTGCATGGCCTGTGGCTGAACCATGGAAATTAGAAAACAAACTCCTATTCAGCAAGTCATGTCAAAGGTGACCGCTATGCCAGAGAGTCGACTGTGGGACAAACACTCCCCTGATCGGAGGCCTCTTCTGCAGCGCTGCTGTCTCCACAGTTACATACCTGTCTGCAGAAGCCTTTAGTTTATCTTGTCTATGCTGGAAGTCCTAGACGATGCCATCAATCTGAGAGATGAGAGGGATGCTCCTTTGACACTCTCACAATAGCTGCGGTGCAAGAGAAAGCGAAGGGGCTCCCCTGTGAACTGCCTCCCTTTGAACCGTGTAGGGCACGCCCGGGCTGTCGCCAACTTCATGTCCAGGTCTTGTGAACTGAAAGGCAGAGAGGGAGAGGGGCACCTTGCACCCCTGTGGGGGCCCTGGGGGGCTGTGGGCATTGCAAGGTGCTGTGGAAACAYGATCTGGCACTTTCTTTTCCACTGGCATGGGTTAGGGGGCTGGCTGGAGCAGAGGGTGCAAATTTCCCAGGCACACAGCAACAAGATGGAGTTTGCAGTCTGTGTCTCTAAAACTGTGTTCCCGGAGGCTGGTTAGGGACCCACATTCACTGCCAAGAGCAACGTGGTAGCAGTGGTGAGCCTGCACCTAAGTGATAGCTCGCAGCCCTCTGAGCTCTGACCTCAAGCCCAGGAGAAAGAGGCAGGGGCGGCTGTCTCGGCAGCTCTGCAGATGGTTAAGTAGCCAGCTCTGCTCCCCAGGGGATGAAATCTGTAAAGTGCCTAATGGCCTTGGGAAACAAATGCTGTGCTTTGGTATAATGGCTCCATTAAGATCTCATTTACCAGAGCTCAAAGACAGAAAAATAATACAAATACATTTTATTACAGGGCTCTCTAACTTGCTTCCAGTAGTCCTACTTGTGTCTCTTAGTGTTCAAGGGATTTTTGAGACTTGCTGCCATAACTAAAGGAATGCAGCAGTACAGCTTGTCAGCAAAACAGGATTTCCTGGGACTTTCTTACTCTTTTCAGGTCCTTGGAGGAGCCTTTAAAGTATTACAGGGCTATAAAAGGGAAYTGGATGATATTCCAGCCAGCAATCTATTGCTCAGTCAGTGTCGGATTGTTAATGCAGTGATACTGCACAGTACAATACAATCCCCCAAACATAACTGAGCATGTCAGTGTACTTCAAGCCAAAATATTGCATTCATGACTCCTCAACAAAGCAGTGAGCTCATTTGCTCCAGCTTACTAATCCTTCCAACTCACTGTGGCTCAGCTGCCCTGGAAAGATGAAAYTCAATAAACTTTACCCACATCAGTCAACTACTTTGCACTGGTGCAGTAACAACCAGAACAGTTAAGAAAATGGTGAGTCCGGTGACCGTATGGACACTGTACTATTCTCATGGCATATAATACAGCATCCAGTGCCTCCATCCAATGGAATAAAATATTAACCAGGAACTAAAAGCAACTACTTTGTATTGATGCAATTCAAAGTGAAATCTGAAAATAGGAGCTATTTACATACAAAAATACACAAAGCAGATTTTTGGGCCCAGTTTTTCTGTTACAGAGGAGTGTACTTGGCTCAGAATAGTAATTTCCCCTTCTTTGGCTATAATGTGGTGGTTTCCCTACCAGGAAACTACGTTTTGAATGCAAAAAGCTTTTAAGAGCAACCCACATTTTAAATACACATTAAACCAAACACTCTTTACATAAAGCAAAAAATCCCATGACATGGATGCTGAGGTGTTGATACACCAAGCTTACATCAAGTTCCATAATACTGACAGCTTTTATGCCCTAAACTCTAAAGCATATCAAAAACCACAGAAGAAATTGTAGCGGGACACAGCATCATTACAGCTAAGAAGGAAAGAGAAAGAAAGTGAGCTTAAATGAAAYGGTAAAATATGAGAGCTTTCAGAAAGAGAAGATTTTTGTGATTCTGTTCTCATTTTCTTTCCCTTCTGGATTGAAAGTTGGTGCCACGCCAGCTCTGCAGGCTTCCCTGACAGCCTTTGCATTGATGGCCTTAGCACTTAAAGGTGTGCTAAGAAACTAGCAAGGGAGCAGACATTGCTGGTTTTCCAAGAGCCTCATGTGCTCCCCTATTGCTACAATGTTTTCCCTAGAGGTCTGCCCAAGATACAGGAGCCCAGCTTCGGTCTAAGGTTGCTGCATATAAAGCACAGGTAKTTGGAGACACAGGTMCAAATTTTGWCAYTTAYGTYGTTCTGGGATTTCYGCACAAACATGAGAATGTRCAAGTTTCCAGATGAATTTGCATTAGAATTAGGAGGCAGCTCAGACAGAATCAGCCCTTCCTGCTCTGATGGCTGCAGACAGTTCTGCTGCTTCTGAGTGCTGCAACACAGCCCAGTCATAATTCTAAATTGTAATGAAATTGTGAGAAAAGGAACCAGGATCCCATCCACAGTGCCTTGGCAAAGCAGGCTCAGAGTGCCCGTCCTCCAAAGTGGGCTGAGTAGTCAATGCAGAACCGAAGGGTTACTTCAGCAAGGATAGCTGCAGAAAAGGCAAGCACAATCTGACTGACAACTCTTGGCTGCTGCGTTTACCACCTGCCTGTCCACAGGCAGAGAGCTGAAGGCTTTGCTTGAGACAAACAGCCCAGAAAAGGGCTTGCAGTGGGCACTTGACCTCTGGCCTGACTCTACAGCTGACAAGACTTGATGCAATACAATACTGCATTGCTCCCTTACATTTTGAGGTTGAAAGGACACAGAAMTGTTGTTTCTTCCCTTTCCCTGCCCTCCTTTCCCTATTTCTGCCATTCAGCCCCTATTTATCTGCTGTTCTGCCGCCAGGAGAGTGAAGCCAAGATGAAAAACAAGCAGTAACTCTGGTGCTGGGGCYCTCCTTGCTGGCTTGTGGGAACAGCCGCCTTCCTGACGGTAGTCTGCCTCATGGCAACCAGCCCCTCTTCCATAAACTTTCAAATAATTTCCTCAATCTGAGCCTTGCAAAGCAGTGTTCAGCCGCACATAACAAACTCTGATGTCCCCCCTCCCTCCAAGAATCCCAGGACGATGGCACAATGCTGCCAAATCCTGAGGGACWGCCTCTAAGTTACAGGGAGTGCTCAGCCCTGGTACGTGCTGCAGCATTTTAGAAACGGTTGGGTTTCATCGCTGCGCTGTGTTTAGCTTAGGGAGTGCAAATARGTTCCCCGAGACCCATCGTGTGGTTAGTGCGAGCCAATGAGCAGCCTCATGGAGGGCACCACTTGCCAAAAGAGCAGATGTGTCCGAAGCCTGTACCAGTTAATTTCGTGACCTACTGAAATCACGGAGAGATTTATACTGCTAATTACTGACTTTGTTTCTGGTTTAATCATCCTTTCGTTCACCTTTCTGTAAAGCTGAGAAGGGGAAAAAAAACTCTGATAAACATCTCATCTTCAGCAGGATATTGTTTCAACCATAAGCATATGAATTAAAAGGTGTTTGGGTTTTTGTTTTTTTAACATTTACATAGAAAATATTTTACTTGAAGCTTATGATTCAGCAATGGGGCATAATTTTACTTTGTTTCCAGTTAGAATCCATAATGAAATTAAAGAAAAATTATTAAAAAATACTTTTTCTCTTCTGGACATGAACAAATGGGCTACGATAGAATTTTTTTTTTGGAAATGCCCAGGCAAATAGATAACAAGGATGAGAGGCTGTCAAAATGTTATAACACTAATGTCAAAATAACACTAACACCTTGATTCTACAAAGTTTTACTCCTGTTCATAAATACCTAAAGCACATTACTTCACTGAACACTCTGGCACTATGTGCCTCACTCCCTCATGCACCCCTGATTATGGGTTCCCATATTTTCCATTAGTTCTGGTGCTAGGCACACTGTGCCTAAATATACATACAAAAATGCCTGAGAAAGAACYGTGGATTAATAGACTGAACAGAAAGAATCTGCCTTTACTTTTCGCATGGTAGATCCAGCTCTGAAACAGCTTCTTCCTAAAACCACGTGCAAATTATACTCAGACCCCTCTCTAACCCTCAGGAGGGGCAGCAGTTCTTACAGAGCTGCTCAGCAGGCTGGTAATGCTGACAAGCTGCCACAACCAACACAAAACAAAGACCTGCAATGCTCCTGTTCTTTCCTTCAGGAGAGATTTAGTTGCTGGAAAGAACATGTAGTGGGACAAAGGCTGCATTTGGACGCTGTCACTGCAAATACTACACCTCAGAGAGCAAATGAGGAAACCAAAGGCAGTGCGGCACAATCCCTCTGTGTATTTTACTTCAGCAGCTGCCTCACTTGTTGCTTTCAGTATTTTAATGCCCCCAGCATCACTTTTTATGGGTTAGTCTAAGGGACACAGGACTAGAACCTCTAGTTTCGTTTTCTTCTTAGCAGACATCAGGAGTCTTGCTTCTCTTTCCTATCAGTTCTTTCCCCACCCACTTTTTAGGCTTGCTTGCCCCTGAGGTTTGAGGAAACAATGAACTCAATAAGAAAAGTTGTTTCCAAGCACTGCAAAGCTTCTGTTGCTCCTTCCTGCATTTTCAAATCCTCTCCAGCTGGCAGCCTGGATGTTAAGACACAAGTGGCACCGACATACTGAAGCAGCCAGCCTCGACTGCCTCTCAGTCCAGGAGCCATGGAGCTGTGTACGGCTCTCACGATCTCCTCCCGCAGTGTCTCTGCAGTTAACAGAGGTGCAGAGCTCTCAGCCCCCCAAAACAAACCAAACCAGATCTACCAACATCAGCATGTGGCACGATCGGTTGTTTCCCTGATCCAGGAAAATTTGTTGTCAGGGACTTAACTCTGTATGAAAGGAATGTTGTTTCATTTCAGAACCAGAGATTTCCGACAAGACAGAGCATGAGCTTTCTGAAAGGCAAGAGCTTTTTGTTTTTTTCTCACAAACATGCTCAGACATAGCTTTTCTTTCAGCTAATTAAGCTGTTTTAAAGCAAACTGGTCAAACAGTGACATCGTGGTGGGGAGCCTTGGAATCAATTGCATGATATAGAAGGCAGGACATTTAAAGGGTGACTTCTGCCATTGTTTCCCCTGGCTGAATCTTTTCTACTTGGTCAATGCTGCCAGAGTGACCCTATACAATTGGGAGAATTCAAAGCCACTGACCTCAAGAGATGCCATTAAGAAGGCAACTGCAGAATAAGATTTCATGGTTTGGGAGCCAAATTTACCTTCTCCTTCCATGTCTTGATGCTTGCAATATTTTATATGTATGTTTTCTTCCTGTCATTAGCATACTCCTAAAGCAGCTAGATAGAAAGAGAAGGCAGATGCAAGACAGCATTGGCAATAACTGCACCTTGGCTGTATAGGAGAGCTGGACCACATTAAAACCTGCGCTGCAAACAAATCATCTCACAGCATTACAGTGATTCCTTCGGCTTCGTGACAGTGAGCGATYGGTAGGACTAAGATTCACTTTGATAGCACAGAGGATGGACACTGCCTAGCATGTATTTTGTTAAACAGAGTATGACATCCATTGTTTTTCCTAGCTGCTGGATATAAAATCAGTGAGTTTTGACATCTGTCAAATGACTATACAGTTTCTCATGTGCAAAGAATACACAAATTTGAAACATTCTATTAATAACCTGAAGCACTGGCAAAAATGGATTCCTTGCTGTTTTCTTTCTGAGGACATCAGGGAGGCCATTCAATCAGGCAGCTGACACACAAAGAAACCTTGGAAAACCTGCAAATGGAGGAGCCACTGCTGCAGCWCTTTGCAAAGCAATGCTAAGTGCAACAGACACAGCTAGTGACAGTTTCCTGTGCCACTGGAGAGATGATCCAACCAGCTGTTTCTAGCATACCCGAACAAGCTGAGGATGTGTTGAGGTTCACAGCACTGAACCTTTCCATAAAGACGTCACATGTGGTGGTTTGCCCTGTGTGCACGGCACACACAGACAAAATGGAGGGGCTTACCGGTTGTAAGGAGTGATGAATGATCTCTACCTGTCCATTTCTGCTGCACAAGAATCTAGCTGACACCCAATCAGCCCTCCTGGGTGTGCTCTGTGCCATTGCTCTCCTGCATGTACCTCTTGCCACTGCATGGAGAGCCTGCATCCCCTTGGACAGAAGGTCTCCTTCAGTATCAGAGGGATACAACATCTCACCCCACTGCATCAGAGGAGCAGYGCCCTTGCCTGTGCAGAGGGGCCCAGGCCATGGTTATCCTGGTTCTATCCTTAGACAGGGCATCTCTGTGGGTGARGGGCTGTCTTGCACCTGCATCATGCATGCACAGTTTTTCAGAGAATACAAGGGGAATAWCTTTTAACCAGGATTATGACAATTAAATATCTAACGATAGATTATGTTACAGGGCAACACAACCCACATAGAAATGTCATGTGGTCTCTTGGTCTGTCTCTTGGCTGTCTCCAGGAGACTGATCTCTCGACCATGGCTCTTCCCAGCCTAGCTGTGCATTAGGGCAATGCTCTGTCAAATCAGCCTCTGGCCTGTCCAAATAAGAGGGCTACAGCTGCAACAGGAGAAGAGTCAGAGGGTGACGGAAGCTGCTGCATCACAAGGGGTTGGTGCCCCCATGCACCCCACAGTAAGCGGTTCTCCTGGCTGTGCAGAGGAGCCTATCTATGGGAGTGCACCATCCCTGGGCTTCCCCCTTTGCCCGTGTGTACACACGTGTGTGCTGGGGATGCATGGGCACCCTCCCTGTCTGAGGGGACACTGAGCCCCACTGGCCCCCACTCCCCTTCCTGTGATGTCGCATGTTCAAAGTGATGACTTTCTCCACAGAAGCCATGTGTTGTCATAATGTAACATCATTAAACAAAGTGTTTAGAGCAGTTTTCACAGAGCCAGAACATGAACAACAAAACCCGCCAATTACAGTGTCATTTTGTGTAGTTGTTAAGGTTTCAAATGTCTCCAACTTTCTCTGGTAGGCCATATTGAGCATGTCACAGCRAACATCTGAGATAACGATTTGCTAGGCAATGTGCAATTCTCGCCTTTTTTTTTTTTTAATATCCAAGAAGAAAGAGTTCTTTATAATAATTTGGCTCAAATGTCTACACACATTGCTCCAGCGTCTGTAGCAGCATGTGTTTCTAGGATTGTTCTGGAAGAGAAAATGCAGAAACAGCAGGGAGCAGAAGATAAACAGGCAATTCGTGACTCATTAAAACAAGCATTGGTAGCCAACATTGTGGAGTGTGTGAAGGCCCCAGATCCAACTCGCCTATAAACTTTTTTTACCAGCTGGACTTAGCATCTGTCAGAGTTTGGAAGGAGAGATAATCTGGTACAAATGATTTCAGTGTGTCGCATTTATTAACCTGCCACCTTACATAACACTGCTGATTGGGAACCGGGGGACTGGCTTGAGCAGTGACACAGCTTATTGTCCAAACAGTACGACTTTGCTATTAAAGATGCTGCCTTTCCTGCCTCTTTTTAAATTATAATGAAGACAATGGAGCAACTGCAAAAGAGATACTAAAGCAAACTTAAAAACAGTGCAGTTTTGAGAAATGTACGTGCCAACATAATATTCTCAGCAGGTCTTTTCTGCTTTTTTTTTTTTTTTTTCCCAGTCCCCACTTTACTCCAAATGCTCAGAAAACTTTTTAGCTTGCTTGTCACAGGAGCTGGGATCTAAATAAAGCAAATGCCCCATTTCACTCCCTGAGCCACTGCCCGGCCAGCACAATATTATTTACTGCCCGAACAGCTCCAGAAGAGGAAAACATTGTAGATGTCGTGGCAGCTCAACACCTCACATAAAATGAACATTATTTTTTTCAATGCATTTTAGAGAATTTGAAATATGTTCTCCATTTTTAATGCAGTTTCTTTCATTAAGCGCCTGATCCTTCTCTAATTAATGTGGATGAAAAAATTCCTTTTAGTTCCAAAAGAGAAAAGGCTGGTTTCTCATACTCTGCAGGAACTGATGGCTTGGCAAGAGGAAAAAAAATCCATCAGAAATAATATATATATTTATCTTAGTTTGGGGTTTGGCTCTTTACAACTCACTGAATACTTACTAGGGACTACTCGACAAATAGAAAACTGCGGAGTGGTGTTTTGCCTCTGCTCAAGATCACATGCCATGAATTTCAAATTAATAGAGATGTTTACTCTCTAATACAAAATTTACATGTATTAGCTTATAAAATATGAATGCGCCCATTTCTTGCTGCAAAATATAGCATTTCCATTTAAAAAACAAAAACGGCAGAGACTTTGGGAGAAAAAAAAAACAACACTCAGGCTCAGGAATACCTCACATTTCATTTTGGTTAGCCTATTATTTGTAGTTTTGAAACTTTATTGGTCCCTGATCTAATCTTTTCTGAGTATGAAAACATTAACATATGGTTTAACACAGCACAGGGCTGGAAAGTCCATATCCCAAATGCACATTGTATGCAGGGTGACATTCACACTAAATATCATCCCACAGGGTCTGTACTCCATTTTACCTGGGATTGGAGAGCCATGAAATCTCTGGAAAAGTTGTTCATGAGTCTGAACCAAATGGCGTGCAGTGTACTGAGATACTAGCAGCGTGTRCTGCTGCCAAAGGTTGTGGCTCAAATGTCTCTCTAAGTAACATTAAAAATCTGCTGCTTCATGCCTATGAATTTCAATATTTATAGTGTTCAATAAAATGGTCCACTGTCAGAGAGAGATGTGCCACTGTGCACTCTCTGAGCAGATGGGCTGCAATATGGCACATTTACATGGACCAGCTGTGGAGTGCAGAAATGAATGCTGGTCAGAGGCAGGCTGGAGGCACCACATCTGGAATGCAAACAGACCCGCCTCCGCAGCCGCCAGGATGTTTCCTGAGCAGGATGAGCTCTGATTTAGGGCTGCTCACCAGTGTACCTTAAACTGCATCAAGAGTCCTCATTAACACAAGAGACTATGGTGAGGTTTAGGGCCTGGAACTTCTCTGCTGGGCATCTGTTAGAGCCCAGGGATGGCAGTCTGCAGCCTGGCATAGAGGTGCCCGGGGAGACATTCTCTTCTCTACCATGTTATGGGGTAGAATTGACTTCTTCTTTTTTGAAATTCTCTCCTGTACTGTGTTGTGCACTGAATGCCTACCGATGCGAGCAGCAAACAAGATTCTCTCACCTCCCACCCTTTCCTATGTCCTCCTGGGCAACTGGAACGTCTGCTAATACTTTGACCTTTAATTTTTTTTTTTTTTAAAGCAGGAAACAGTGCATGCCCCAGTACTGCGAATTAAGAATGAAGCACCAGTCTTTGGACATTTTTGCACCTTTAGATAACAATTTTTAGAAAAAAAAGACTGCTGACCACTTCTGTATAAATCATTTTATACTGCGCTTGGGTAAAATCCCAGAGTCTCTGAAATCAATGGCAAAATTCCCACTCATTCACAGTAGAGTTAGGATTTTGCTCAATTTGAATAAATAGACCTTAAAGTGGGTATAAAAAATAATTTACTCTCATATTAAGGCCCCTCTGTGCTTTCAGAGTGGTSTAATGTGTCCTTAGTGTATATAAAAATCATATGTTTAAATCAAAAGGACAGAGTGAACGTATATCTAATTCTGCACAGAAATAATAAAAACCAAATTAATACATCTGATAATGCAAATCAGAGCTTCCAATTTTTCCAGATCAACATATTTCATCACTGCATTTTATTTTCATAGAGGTGTTAAGCATGTTCTGGGGAGGGGAATACAGGTGTGAGAGATAAAACACTTTCTGAAATAGGATATTATTTGTCATTTCAGCCTTCCCAGAGCCAATACTGGTGTTAGAGTACCAGCTGAAGTGAAGCTGCCCAGTGATTGGCCTTTTGCCTGGCAGCTCCTTGCTTCCCTGGCTTGGAAGTATAAATTAAAGAGTTTCTTGTGCCTCTAAGACTGAATGTGTGAAGCCATGAAGAACAGGTGCTTTTCTCCCATAGAGTATCCTACCCTTTCTTTTCCCCTTCTCTTACCTCTGCCATTTATAAGTTTTAGAGAATTTTTAAAGGCTTGGGTGGTTTTAATGAACAGGCACATGAAGGGGGAAATAAACTGTCATTTTGGTGGAAGAAGGCATTATAAGAACTAACATGACTGTGGTTTTGAAAAGAGCATTGCCATATGTCTAACTTATTTTTGGTCACCATTCCTGCATGTCTGTGACACTCTGAAGCCCAAATGCGCTGAGAAAATCAGTAGCCAACATCTACAGAAAGGGCTCTGTAGCATACAGCATCAATATGCTTTAAAAAATTATGGTGAAAACACATACATGCACTTTGTGCCCAGTTCTGCTCTCAGGGGAAAAAAATAAAGCCCTGAGCCTCTCTTCCAGAGACCCCAGCAACAGGACTGGGGCTCGGTCCTGGGTCTAGTTGGGAGTGTAGGCATAGCCCGGGTTTCTTTGCCTTTCACACCAGAAGGAAAAGTCCTACACCACTGCAGGGTAGCTGCAAGTAAAAATATACATCAGGTTGTGAGGTTCCTCAGGACTGTGACCACAGGGCCATATTCACCCCAAAAATACATGGARGGCTTGATGCCCTTTGGGATTGATGGCTGCCTACTAATCAAGGAAAGTGCAGGTAGCTGCTATTTGAAGCCTGGCTCACAGCACTGTGTTGCAGTAGCCTCTCGGACCTGCTAGGACAATTTTAATCCAGAT
Source organism: Malurus melanocephalus (assembly GCF_030028575.1). Classification (NCBI taxonomy): domain Eukaryota; kingdom Metazoa; phylum Chordata; class Aves; order Passeriformes; family Maluridae; genus Malurus; species Malurus melanocephalus. The sequence goes on from NW_026623368.1 coordinate 1,756,727, forward strand.
TTATGGATATCACCTTCCTCCTCTGCCWGGCAAAAACATGGGACCCACCTGAGTGGAAGGAGAGCCCCTTGAGGCCAAGTGAGCGTGGCTGAGCAGCTCCCAGCCGCCAAGAAATAAGTTACAGCACTTGGAGCCACTATCTGTGTCTCGCTGCCTGGGCTGGAAGGCAGCAGACAGAGCCGTTACCGTCACAAATCWCTCCAACGTTGGATGTCCATCAGGCAAGCACTGTTCCAGCACGGAGCTGTCTGGCACAACATGTGCCTGTCATGGACTGCTGCACATGCAAGTTTTCCCATCTTGTAGGAGATATTTTGACCATATCCTTCCTGACAAGAAACAAGTCTATTTACTGCTATCTTCATAAATAACCTAGCCCTTGCTACAGTGCACACATGTGTATTTGGCTTCTAATGTTATTTATTATTTTTTCCTTCCCCCCCACCACTGCAGAAAGCAGCACAGAGAACTGCAAAGTTTATTATAATTGCTGTAAGAAGTATTGTAACAACTCAGACCGCAAGGTCTATTGGATCTCATCTCTTTGACAATTGCAGCATTTCACTGCTTGATAGCAAATACTATAAACCTGGACGACTGTGCAGTAAATGAGATTTCTTTTGTTCTGACATTAGACACAGTGGAAAAAGGCGCATGTTCGGGAGTTACTGGCAGATCTTGGATGCTCTTGCTCGGTCCCAAGATTTGCTAAGTCTCAGCTCCCAGCTAAATTTGAAGCAGTCTGTGGATTAATTTAATTTACACTGGCAGTGATCAGCAGAGGRGCTTCTTCCAACTGATGATGGGCTGGATGAGATGAAATCACAGGCTATATCCAGCCACAGACTATGTTCCCCACCTAAAAGTAGCATAAGGGTATTAAATACCACTTTTTAACAGCAAAGACTCCTGGTTTTACTCAATAGAAAGATCTCTGCTTTACCACCCTTCACAATGCAGAACTAGCACAGCCCAGGAAGAAGAGGTGGGATTCTGTGCATCCAAGAGAGCTGCCTAGCAAGGGAAGCTTCGAGGGACTTTTTTTGTGGTACTGGTGGAAATCTGGAGGCAACTGTGGGGTCAGCCTGACTTTCATATTCCTTCATAGATTGCAAAGGAAAACAAACTTTTTCTTATAATCTGACTACATCTCACCTGAAAGGTCTCACCTGAAAACCAACGCAAAACAAGTGTAGAACTCTCTTCTTTCAAGTCAACTCCTTTCCAATGTAAAGTAAAGAAGGTATCATGGTGTACCTCAGTGTCCCCTGCATGTGGGAGGAACATTAAAAACAAYGTCTGTGAATGATTAAATCATATTTGTTGCAGTAGTGTCTGCAGATCCATTTTTGGTGCAAACATTGAGATCAAATTGCTGCTTTACAAAGCAAAATGATCACATTATATAGCTTGAACTGAGATGTTGTCAGTGTGTGCTGGCCAGCAGCAGTCCAGCATGACCAAAGAAGCAGCAGTGGAGCTTGATCCATATGTTTGTCCTGCTCTYGCTGCTGAGCAAAATCCTGCTGCACTGGTTAAAGAGCTTTGAAGGCCAGAAGGGACCTTTATATCACGCCATCACCAGTCCTGGCTGGGACTGCCCAGGCAACAGATGGCTGACATGCAAGCGAAGCTCATCAGGAGAAAAGAAATTCTGCTTTATAATAATTTTTCAGSGTGGTAAAAAAACAGAAAAGCAACACAAACGAGGAAATCCTAAAACTCTACATAGAGCTTTATCCGCAAGGGAAAATAAAAACACAACCCTGCAATATTTTGCTTTGGGAGCATCAGAACACGAGGTTTTTAAAACAAATCAGGCTCCCTTGGGCTCTTGGCAGCTGCCACACTGTTTCATCCCCTCTTTTAACAGTGGGAAGCTTTTCAGCCATAGGATAGTGTAATACTGTCAGTGGGGGGGTACACAAGTGGTTTTGGGGGCTTTGCTGAAGGCTCAGACCATGCTGTTTCAAAGCCGTGTGTCCTCAGAGGAGCTATGGATTGCCACCACTCATGGAGCTGTGGGGCACAACATGCCCTCTCCAGGCGGTGGAGCTGGTGTTTAARCTAGCAGGGAGGCAGCTGGCAGGGGGAAATCATCCAAGACCGGGGGCCAAAGCAGCTCCAGGTCGTCTGGGTTACTTACCCTTTTGGCAAGRAGGCTTCCCAGCACTGAGAGTGAAGGGACCTGGTGGAGGCATCTCGGGGCTGCCGGGAATGAGCTCAGCTAACRCAGGCCTGGCAGCCCAGGCCATCGCTCCACGCCAGCCTCGCTTCCCATCATGGCAGCCTCTGCYGAGCCTCATGCTGGCCTGGGTCAGACCCCTGTGCAAGGGTTGGAAAGGTGCTTGCCAAGTCAGGGTCACTACCCGAGAGCCACTCTTGCAAGCAATGTTTCTCCGTGGAGCCCCGCAGCCCCCAGACTCGGCAGCAGAGTCCCAGCCAGGGCAGCAGGCGGGGCCTGAGGCGGGCCGGGCCCCCGAACGGCTTTGGCATGGCAGCCGTGTCTGCAGCCCGCACCGTGCCCGGGATCTCACCCTGCGGCAATGCAGCACTCTGCTCTGCCGTCTCGCTGAGCCAAGACCCCTCTCCTTTCTCTGTGAAAGCACTGGGATGTTGCTTTCCCTGAAATCGGGGGCCAGAGAGAGAGACACTGACAGCAGCCTGATGCTGTTTTCATTTTGCAGTTGGCTGCATGATCTGAATAGAGCAGAGAGGGCTGTGGCGACAATGAGAGGAAATTTATTTGTAAAACGATGTAGCAGCGTCAGGAGTGTCAGGGAGAAAACCAGCCCAGGTAGTGGTCAGCTGGTAGGTGGGGACAGGTGGCACTACACCTTACTTAACACATCATGCTTGTAATAAGTGAGGTACAGGAGTTTAAAACAAAGTCTGCTTAAAGAGCTTCTGAAAAGCACGTGAGCCCATAGATTTGTGCAGTGATTCTTCATCTCTGCATGCCTCTGCACTTTACTTCCATGTTTCATTCCTCTCTCTCGACTTTCAAGGCAATCCTWCCACTGTGTCACAGCAAATCCCCCACCCGCAGTGCTCACAGATCTTCCTGCAGGTAACTTCCTCCAAAGAAGGCAAGGAGCAGAGCAGAGCCCCAGCATCATMGTGCTGCACATGTGATCAGCAGGGTCCTCTGTCTTTATAAACTTGTGCCAGTCTCTGGATTTATCTGGAAATTAGTAATATAAYACAGTAAACACTCACTGGGGAAAATCCAAAGGGAACATCATTCATGTGCTACATTTTCTCCTAGTGTCTGTTGTAATACTATTCACTGTCCAGAAAGACTTTGTAGAGCAGTAAAACTGTCTCCCTCTGGTAAAATGAGAAAGGGTGTAGAAGGCATAGAGAATATTTGCATTTAACTTCGTCCCATGGAGACAGAGCATTAAAATGCTATTTGGTAACTTAGTCATAGAGAAGAATAGTAGAGCCATAGGCCTTTTTTCTTTCCTTTTTTTTTTTTTTTTTTTTTTGTAACTCTTTTAAGAGTCCCCTTAAGAGAGCTCAGTAGGGTGTGTCAATATTGCTCCCCATGGAAATCATATGGTTTGCCTATGCAGACAGTGAATTGTTTTGTGGCTGTGAAATATTGTGTGTTGCCCTGTGAGCAGTGGAGCCAGTGGCTCGAGGAACCGTTGTTGAGACTGACAGTTACATTGTGCCACTGAATAGTGAAACGGCAGAATCAAAAACTCAAGTGGACCCAGACAGAATGTCCTGACCTTTAAGTAAAAGGCTGATTGGATATGGTGGGAGCTCCCCTTCATCTTCCACCATAATCCATTACACCTTTCTTGGCAAACACTCGTAATTCATGTAGCCGTGCAGATACATTTCCCATAGAATTTTTTACATGCTTATCATTAAATTTATCTCTTATAACTTATTTGCCTTTGTATGGTCCAGTTGTGATGTGAAATGTCAGTTCCCTATGTTGAAGCATTCATAGTGTCCTGCCTAAGGAGTAATTCTGCGTCTTGCAATGTGAAAACCCAGCAATAATAAATTTGTGGGAACTCAGTCAGAAGGAAAGTTTTTGCAGCATAGAAATAAATACATGCAAAGATACTATATAATGACCTGCAGTGGAAAAAATGAGAGACCCCAAACACATGAAAGCTGCGAACTTTATTACACTAGGTCCATATTTTAAATTTGTCTGAGCTAGACTGTGAAATATTTAGGGCAGACACATTTTATGTATCTGCAATGTGCCATGCACAGTACCCTATGAGTAAGACAGAATATAATAATGGCATTATTAATGTTGGCTGCAAAGTCTACTGAAAAAGAAAATCATATTCTTTCAATCTTCCTTTTTAATTTCAGAATTTATTTTTACCAGGATCAGTAATTCCCTGAAATAATTGCTATGTGTGCAGATAAGGAAATATAGCAGTGTAGAAAGACATTAACTAGTCTTTAAAAGCATGTTACTAGCACGTATGAAAAGATGACCTTAAATATATCACCTTGATCCTGGGAGTCAAAACTAGCATGGTTTGTGTCCAGCACTCTTTTTAGGGATGGCAGAGTAAAATGCAAATTCTCTATTCCTGTGTCCAACTGCRTTTTTTTCTTAGAAACACATTAACTTGTGGACACATTGTTTTCCTTAACAAAGTGTTTTAGGGACTCACTGCCCCTTTTTTCCTCCTTAAAATATGATAATGACCTTTATTTTTCTGAATTTGAGAGTGAAAGCTTTGAAGGTTTGAAGGTACACTTGAAGGTTTGCCATACAGCAAATTAAAGACTCACAAATAAATTTTGTACTATAGTACATATAAAGACATACTACTCTCTATGAGAATGCACATACAGACGTGTTATTTGCCTGGATACTATCTCCTCTGTGGATAGATTATCCTGTTATGTGCACACATTCTTCTTGCACGATGGTATGCGCTTCTCCCACTTTCTTTGAATGAAACTGCGACAGCTCCTGAAATATCTGAATGTGGCACTGGCATTTCTTGCATCCCTCTTCTGCAAGAGGCGAGAATCTTCAAACTCAATTAGCATTTTAAAGAATAGGTTCAGTTTTGTGGTCCATTAAAGTCAGCTAAATTGATGCACTGCATGTCTTTATTTCTAAAATAAAGCTGAACAATTAAAGCCCATGTCTCTTTGCTCAGCTTTTGATTCCTCACAAAGCTTTCCCACTTGCTGCCTTTGGATGTAATGTTAACAAAGTCAGTTAACATCAAGAGCAGCGCTAACAGGCATGGCACAATTCCTTGTTTTTGCTCAATCAGTCTGTGTTCAAACTATCAGTTTGATTTATTTGTCCACGCTGACCCTTATTCACCACTTAATTATCCTTGTATAATGTTTCAAGAGGCTCCTGACACAAGGAGAAAGACAATTGCCGATGTTCTGTGGAACAACTGTTGACCTGATGGCCAAAATGATGACTGCAGGTCGAAGGTTGGTCGCCTTTTGAAGGACCCACTCCATTCTTGAGTGCTCCGGCCAGAGCCCTTAGCCCGGTTGCCACTGGCACTGGGCAGCCTTCTGTTCCCTAGTCCTTGCAGCGTGCCTGGGTTGTGCAGTCAGCCCCGCCATCCTGGCTGAGCATGGCCAGATGAAAGCCAGCATCCTCTGAGCAGCAGCTTATTTGCCAAAAAGATGGGGTTTTGAGCTGGCAGTCAGTGGGTTTGCTCTGGTCCCCTCCATCTCTGTCCTGCTCCAGCACCAGCACCAGACTCAACTGGAACTAATCTCAACATCAAATTGCCAAAACCAAGATCAAAACCACATCTAGGAAAGGCAGAAGCTGTAAGTGTGACAGTCTCCATCAACACCCCTGAGCAAAGGGGTTGGCCCTTATCCTTACAGCAAAGGACATTAGTTTAAGGTTCCCAGCGTATATGCTCAGTGCCATGCCAGAGATCATGCACAATGATCTCCATTCATCCAGAAAGSCTTTCTGCCACTCTGGCTTGGAAAAACTGAATGACATTCCTACTTGTTTTTCATTCAAAAGTGAATAATCAACTAATAGGTTAATTTTGACAGGACACTGGCATCTCATGGGGACAGAGGGCAGGGTCCACATTTTCATGGAAGCTGAAATAGTGCTCAGGAACTGGGGAAAGAACAGGCTGAAGTGGCACAGTGTGAGAGATGGTGCTAGCTGAGCAGGTTGTGCCGGTGTTTCAGTCATTGGCTGTCTGAGGCTGTGCAGGGAAAAAATTTGGCCCTCTTTATAAAAGCAGTCATCATCTCAAGTGTAGGCAGTCAGTTAACTGACCTTCCCTGAGCATGTGGGGTTTATATTTAGGTGCATTGATACCATCTCACACCACTGTTTGAATTCTACTGCTTGAGGATGTACTCAGCTGTAAAGGCCTCACCACCACCAGGTAAAACCTGGCTAATCAGCTCCACGATTCCAACACCAGGAGGATTTTTCAGCACCACAGAGACAGGCAGATCATACAGATCTCTGTGTCATTGCTGAAAGATGCATGAGCACATTGATTTCTGTCTTGTTTTTACAGTCTCAAGGAGGGCTGGCAGGCACCACAATTGGAAGCAGACTTTGGGCTGCTCCAGGTGGGATCTACACGATGTACAACCAGCCCTGGAGCAGAGGAGTACACAACCTAACTTGGGACCTCCTCACTTCCCTGTAGTCCCCAGCCACCACCAAGCATCTGAGTCACAGCAAGGGTGAAACCACAGAGAAAGAACATGGCAGCCTGGGGAAACAGGCTACAGCTGGGTTGTACCAGCTCTTTTCAGACAGCCTAGGGCATAATGCAGTTGGTGTTTGGCCTTCTGCTTTCTTTAAAACCTCCTGCATGAGCTGAAATGTTCACACAGTAGCACTATTGTTATCTAARAAGGCTGTTATGCTTAGTTTTCATGCAACATTTTATGTTTAAATTTTCTATAAAAAATCAAAATCTGTCAAAGAAATATTTTGGCAAGACAGAGAAAAATAATTTTCATTAGTCTTTTTGAGGGGGGAGAAATAAATAAAAGTTCCCCAGCTGTCTTTATCAAATCATAGACTTGTAATTGTGAAGGCAGGATGCTGTCAGCTCTTCACTGCGTTTCCTCTTGATGTCCCTGGGAAATAACCCTCTCTGGCATTCAGAACCTGATACAAGCAGGGGCTGCTTCGTATTCATACTGCCCACATAGCTGACCCCTCCAGACAGAAGAGGAAGCAGTTAGTTGCCATATTCCCCATATSACAAAGGTATATTAGAGCAGAAGATGAAGTGTCAAGATGCACAGAGCTCCAGCTTGCACCTTTGAAGCCCTGGAGGTTGSTGCTGGATGATAAAGGTTTTTAAGAGACTTGCTCAAAGCAGCAGGGCAAGTCTCTGTGCCAGGACCTTCTCCTTGAAGGCTTGTGTTGGTGGCTTTCTGTTCCCCATGGCAGGGACCACTGACCCTCCTCCATCTGCTTTCTGTKTGCTGGGTGCACTTCCCTGCCTCATGTCTCTGCAAAAGCAACCAAATATGCAGCMTGGTTGTTATCTAGGTTTCTGATCGGTTCTGCCTGAGGGGGTGGGTGGGAGAGCTAAACCGGAGAGCAGGGTGACACGGGGCAGAGGCACTGCAAGAGCTGGGGTGTGGGGACGGTTGGCCAGAGGACACTGTGCTCAGCACAGGGCCACTGGGAGATCATGTTCAGCATGCCCCAGGTTTTCTGTTTGGACATACCTCAGGGGAGGAGCTCAGTGTCCCTCCATGTTGCAGCTGTGCTGGCGGGATRCTCAGCATCCACGGGGTGGGCCTTGGTCTGAAACCACAACTTTTATCAGTGCTAGGAAAATCAAATTATGGCTATTTTATGGTACCTAGGAGAGGGYCAAGAGTTTCCCTGAAAGCTCATCTTTCATTTTGAAAAGAGCATCTAATCACTTAGGGGCAGAATAGCAGGACAGGGAAAGTCTCAAACCTTGTCTGAAAGATGGAAAATTTATGGCTGCAAAGGGCAGCGTATATCAAAGAGCTTTTGGCCAAGGCTCACCAATAAAGCAATTCACCTACTGGGTGATGTGAGGACAGAGCAAGATGAAAGTAAAGTTCRATCATTTCTTCCCATCGCAACAAAAAGGTTGATAAAGAATATACTTGATATCAAACAGAGCTTCCTGCTGTCTCTAGTTACCTGGGAGTTTGGAGCCTGCAGTTTGAATAATGTTTCCTCCATAATAGGGTTGACAGCAGAAGTGTGGAGAGACTGATGGGCCTTCATGCAGGCTCAGCTTTTGTAGTTCAGGCTCATTCTTTATTCTCAGAGTGGAGCAGATAATAAATGTGTAAATAAATAGTTACCAATCTTCTGGCACAGTAAAATAACTAGTTGCTTTCTTGTGCTGCAAAAGAATTCAATCATGCTGATAGTAAAATCACATCGCATGCAATGTTTCACGCACTTTGCAAATAGCTCGGGAAAGTTGTTTGCATCGTTTGAGATGGAGTGTGGGTAATGCAAAATGTGTCTGCCAAAAAGACTGGAACAAAACAGCCACTGCTGCAATCTGGGCAAGTTAAGTGCTTACGAAAAATAAAAATTTAGGACATTTTTCCTTCCTTTTGTTATAAAAACAAGTTCATGCTAAATTCTGACTCAGTTTGATGTTATTGTCATTTTTCTTTGCTTACTATGGGCTCTGAGGAAATGATAACAGAGATTAATTTATATTAAAATGCATGGTCATAAAAATACATAGAAAAAAATACTGGGATTTCCACTTGTCTTCAATGACTGTTGAGTTCTTGGGTTGCTGAGCCCAAGTTCATGCACCTTGGATGGAATTTTGTCCCTTAGTACCACAGAAAAGCAGAGTCACAGGAAAATACTTTAAATTTATTTAGCTAGGGTTTTTTGGGTTTTTTTTTAAAAAAAATTAATGAGTTGTACAACATTTAAGCTGATCATTTTAACGGCAGATATAAGCTAAAATAATGCACAAATGCTTTGGATGTGTCCAGGCAAAGTAAGTATTTTGACRATTATTTTCCATTAAAATATGAGCAGAAAGTGTGCAGTTCATAATTTTTTAACTGTTTGCTACACCCCTGTCTTTAAACAAGCTGCCATGCACTTCTCTGGTACATCAGTGCAGGTCAGGGTTGTTACTAACGAAAAGACRCCGTCAGTGCAGAGCACAGTTAGAYGTGATAAACTGGCTAGTTTTAAGAAGAGGCCCTAAAGATGAGAGTGAATACACCCTGTGAAATTCTCCTAAATTAAAGCATAATCTCTGGGGAAGACCTTTAGAGATGACTGGAAGTGCCATTATTCCCCTCAGCTTGGTGCTTCAAAGGCACTTTTTTTTCTTCTTTTCCCTTCTGTGAGCAACTTGTTCTCAGGCAGCTTGAAATGAAAGCTGGCTGAATTTTTCCTTTTTCAAAGAGTAATTCAAATGAGAACTAATTCTTAGTCATCAGGTTACTGCAGAATTTTTTTTCAAGGTTTTTTTTTAATGAAGAAAATGCAAGCTGTTAAATAATAKCTATAAGGTGTTTTGGGACTTCTTTTGGTCAACTGATTTATTTTTCATCTATAGTTAAAATGTTTACCTGAAACTGCTTTTTTGAAAAATTAAGCATTTAYTGTTTCAGTTTTAGTTCTGTAATGACAACAAGAGCCTAAAGCACTGTAAATTTTGACAGAAATGAGAGAAGGGGAAAAAAAATCACAAGGAAAAATAGCCGACATATTCCACTCAGCTCTGCTGACCAGTATCTATCTTAACTCACTTGTAAAATACAGCCCAAGAAGGCTTTGGTCAAAATTTTCAAAACTTTTTCTGAAAATGCTTCTTGGTGTTCAAAGAGCAGTAGCTTGTGCAGAGCCAGTACTCTGAGAACCCAGAGCAGAACTGCTCAATTCGGTTTCAGGTGGCAGCTCGGCATTAGCAGCATCCTTGACATCAAATGGCTGAAGCACAAGGCAAAGTTAAATAAAGCCTAAATGTAATGCTAAATAGCTGCATTGACACTTCATTAATTACTAAATTAATGCCTTTAGCAAATAGCCTGTCTGCACACTCAGTATCTGTTTCCTTCACAGATTTCTCCAGGCAATATTAACAGCCAGAGGAGTAAATACAATTACAATGGGTGCAGATTCGACTAATTTAGATGATGAGGTAAAAAACCTTTTAAAGGTGTTAATGAGGGTAGCATTAAACTCCCCTTCTGTGCAGTTGTGCTGTAAGCTGTCATTACACCAGRCTTAAACAGGAATGAAAATCTTGTGTTTAAAGTACTATTTTTATTTAAACACATGTCTCTCTGACACAGCAGCCACCAAATCCCTTATTTCCAAAGTGGAGGCTGACGTTAGGTCTTTGTCTCAGCAAGTGCATTCAAGTGCAGCAGCCACTGCGTGGGGAGCCCTGTGCCTGGACAGGAACAGCTGCAGCACAGGACTGCCGCAGGATCACTTATTTTTGCAAGTGAGATTTTCACTGAGAGGTTTATAATGGCCATGCTGTAAAAAAAAGTATTAGAACAGAGGAGTGAAAGTGGATATGACGAATCTGTTTTGCTCTGGTGAAGAAATGTTTGCATTCTTTGGTGCAGAGAAGAGGGAAGAAACTCCTCGGCCGTCTTTAAAAAAAAAAGTCTCTCACAGATCCAAATCTGTGAACCGTGGTAAGAGCTGAAGGGAGAAAATGGGATTTGCTGGAAAATCTGCTTATAAGCAAACAGTGCTGTGATCATTATGGAGACAGTATAACAGCCTGTTTGCAGAGGCATTCCCTGTCTCAGATAATACACAACTACATGCCCAGTCTGCTCCCTTTATCTCCAAACACTCCCCAAACTCAGAGCTGGAGCACTTTCGTTGCAGCCTTAGAGTTCTTCCCATCAGTTTACTACATGTTCACATCCCCAGAGTCTGAGGGATGCAGGCAAATTCTGAGCCATTTGAGGTCTGAGTCTCACTTCTAGGATTTCTCTCCATTGTTGTGGCAGGTCATTTTATCTACATCAAGATTCATTCTAGCCAATTTTATTCCAGGTTTTAGCTGGTTTTAAAAATAGTTCTGTGTCCACAGGGAACAGAGGTTTCACAACAAAACAATCACACTTATGCTCCCTCCAGCTTAGCAGCTGGGAACCTGAAGGCATGCAGATACAGCATCCCTGCAGTAGAGAAGTGTCATTTTAGGGACTTGTTCCAATTCCCACTTAATATAGATGTGCTGGCACAACCTTGTGCTGACAGGTGAATGCTGGTGGAAGAGCCTGCAATTAGAGCAGCAAAGTTCTGCTTCCCCTGGGAGGGTCACAGCCACCCCAGCAACTCCAGCAGAGACCTGGGTAGGATCCAGCAGATTTTTTTTTTGGTCAGATCTCTACCATGAAATCCAAGCACCCTCTCAGAATTTGCTTCTTAAAGCTGCCAGACAGGTCACTAATTCRCTTTGATTCCCAAGGAAGTCAGACAATCCTCCACAGAGGTGAGCATTTGGCTGGACAGGCTCAGTTTGCGATCTAGTCGTGAGAAGGACTAGACTGGGGTTTTTTTATTTTTTATTTTTTCTCCTGGCCATCTTGCAATTGTAAAAAGGCAGCTTCCCCTTCAGCAGGCTGCTGCCAGGTTGCAGTCTGAAAACACCCCTGTGGAAAGTGGGGWAATTTTGGTGTCCAGCCTTGCTCACCTCCCACTGGCATCATACACACCCAGGGCAATGCTGGCATCTCCCAGGGGCTGTGCCTGTGCTCACAGGGGGGTTATCCTGTTCTGGGAGATGCATGGCTCTGCTCAGCAGTTCAGGCTGTGGTGCTGCCCCAGGAGCCAGGGTTAGGGTGTCTGGCTCCTGAGGGCAAGCGGCTCAGCCCAGCTGCCAGGGCTGCCCTGCCGGGGCTTGCTGGCTGCTGGCAGAGCCGGGTGCAATGGGCACTTCCCACTTTCTGGGCTGCCAGCTGAATTCTGTGCCATGCTGTGGTACCTGCCTGCCCGCCAGCCTGTCTCAAAGCAAGAGCAGTATAATTAAACACGARATTTAGGGCCTCGCTGGACTGGGGCCTCAGTTATTACAAAGTCTGGTATTTCCTGATTACTGACAATAGCGGAAGGATGTTTATACCAYGTAATCATTCAGTAGGGAACAAATGCACTAGAGACACAACAAAGGTAGCAAATGGTTTCTAAGCCCTTGCTAATACTTTTATGTATTTTATGTGGAAGTAACAGGATAAAAATTATTATTTAAGAACTGTAAGTCCATCACATATCCTGAAACATATGTTTTAGATGTACTTTTTAACATGTTATTGTCATGGTCAGTGCAGCAKGCATACTCTGTAAAAATCATATTTTTGTAATTAGAAGATATTGTGACTGCTCCAGAGATATGGAAGATGAACTGCCTAATATAGCCTATGAAAGATATTTTTCTGAACACTGCTTTAGAGGAACTAAGCAGTTAAAACATGTGAGCTGCCGTCTGCCTTTCCAAAAGTGCACAAAATCAGTTTATTGTCAACACATGTCAATATATTTACTTGCACTGAGGAAATGGCTTCTGTTGATTGTTTTCCACCAGGCTGATGCCTGTATGCCAGATTTGCAAATCACGTTACCACTATGTTTCTGGCAGGAGAAAACGGAGCTGTAACTGCAGTACTGAAAAACGTCTGTCTTTCACAGCCACCTGACAGCATTTGCTGACATGGTATGAGATTGAAGCTTTTCTTCCAGGGAAGATATGAAGAAATTCAGGCTGGTCTCCACTGGAACCATTTCAGGAGGATGAGGGGCAGTGCTGGAGAAAGCACTCCCAGATGACTGAATCTTTCAGTTATAAATTGTTTGGGATACTTTAATATTTAGCGTTTGGCAGTAAGGAAAGAAGCAGCAAGAAAGCATCAAACTCAGCAGGATTTCCAATCTATTTAGAAGTACTGTAAGCTATTTACAAGCTGGTTTAAGGGAATTGCACCATGTTGCAAATGTAGGCAGCTCACACATGGGCTGGAGGAATGCTGGTTGGAAGGGATTCCTGAAGGTCATGCTGTCCTGTCCCATGCTCAAAGCAGGACCATCATTAGGCCTGGGTCAGGTCAGCTGTGATCATTGTGCCAGCCTTTAGATGACAAGAGTTAAGTCTACATACAGCTCATCTACTAGGTCCGCAGCCTACCCGTGTCTTTATGAATGTTTCCATTTGCCTTGTTTCCATGATGTGAGATCCACCAGCACATGGTTTGAAAGAGGAGAGGTAACAGTAGCAGGCAGGGGTGACATTGAAGCTTAATTACTTGAAAGCAGTGGAATCCAGAATCAAATCTGGGAAGCACAAAATATCTCTACTAATTGCCCTTGCCCGTTAGCAAATCCCAAAAGAATTAGCCTTCCACAAAATCAAAATTTCTTACCTTAAGCTGGAAAGTCCATGGAAACTCCAAAAGATTTTTTCCTACAGCCACCCAAATCAGATTTTCCCACGAGTGAAAAGAAGGAATGTGTTTCCTCCATTATCACTCTCATCTCGAACACTAACTTGTAATTACTTATCTTAAGAAAAGGTGCAGCGCTGCACAGTTCAGTTGCACGCACATCCATGCAAATTGCATGTAAGAACCAGAAGGAGAATGTGCAAAGCAGAGTGGAGCAAATAATAATTTTGTGTATGCTTTATGAAACTCTGTACAAATACTTTACTTCTTTATGTCTATAGCATTATACACAATGCTCAAAGGCATAAAAATTTTAGTGATCCCAAACAGTTTCTACTTGTTGGGACTTTTCACTGGGAGGAAGGTCCATATTCAGGACCGATGCTTGTTACGGCAACAGATTCTGGAAAACAGCATGTGGAATCAGTCAGTACCAGTGTCTAGAAGAAGAATAGGCTCAGCCTTGAATGTTCATGTTGGATATTGTCTGAAAAGTTGCCCATCATGTTACTGCTTGGAAGCTCTGGCAGTCAGGGATGACACGCTCCGGCTTCCCTATTAGCCCCCCTGTGCCGCTGGGACAAAGGGAACTGCAGGCTCCCAGCCAAGCACATACATTTGCAAACTGCCGCCAGTCAGTTCCCAAGGCCAGGGGCTGGATGCCATTGACAAAGAGATGTGAACCGCAGGCAGAGCCTGCTCCATTCTCCCTGCAGAGCGAGTGGCGCTTCTCATGGAGATCTATAGGGCCTGCTCTCTTTCCCTCTGCGCCCACAAAAGGCTGGCCAGGACCTGCTTCTGATTTTGCAGGTTTTAAACCTGTCCCTTCCACCCAGCATAGGAGTCACCAGAGTATCATACACTCCTTGATACTATTCACTTCCATCACAGATCTGTGTGGGGACATTTATCTGCCAGTGCATACAACACTGCATTCTTTAATCCACACCTGGGAGAGCACACCTTGATAACTCTCTCTGGAATCTCTGTCTGATCTTGTGAGTAGATGTGAAGAGCAGCAGCACAGCCACAAAGGAGCTCAGGAAAAATCACACAGCCATGCAAAAGACAGACACACGAGTAAAAGCCTGGCTTACTTTTGCTTGACTTTCATTTTGCTGCTTTCCTCCTGCACCAGCCCTTARGGCTGAAGGGAAATGAAGGGGAAATCCTCTATGAACTGCAGCATCCAGTTGGAGATGCCCAGTGCTCAGGCTTATGCTCCTGTCATGCTCATACCCCAAACCATCCCAAAATCAGAGGAAGGCTTTTTTTGCCAGTGTTAGTAGCTCTGAAACCACCCTGAGCTGATCCAGACCAAATTTCAGCTCTCAATAAGAAGAATCACCTGGGCCTCAGCATARCCTGAGTGTTAAGGGAAGACCTACCTTTGTCAGGGTGGTGGCCCAGCCAGCCAATACCTCCTYCTCTGAAGAGAAGCTGGCAGGTTTCCAGCACATGGCAGCAGCCCCATGAAAGGTAACCATGATGCTGCCATGTCTCCTGCTCCAGGTTTAGTTGCCCAATACRGGTGTTGAAAATTACTTGAAAAATGTTACTACTGGGACAAATGAGAGCAAGAGTCAGAGTAAAAAACACATCTTCAAATAGTCTGTGAGACAACATCTGCATTTCCTGCTCATCCTTAAAGGGGCCCAGGGCACAGGGGAAGGGTGATGCCCTGTCTTTAGAGAGTGACCAGTGCAAAAACCCCTTTTCTCCAGCACTTTTCTGACAGCACATGCTCTCCCTGTCTGCTTTACCCTTTGTCCTCACCTTTTTATTTTTCCCGTCTCTGTGCCTGGGCCCAACTTCTTCCTGCAATGCTCCGGAGGCATGGTGGGGGTCAGTTCATCATCAGCACTAATTCCTTGTTGGCTTTTCAACTTGCCTCTTAGTTGGGACACACATGCTTGGTCTTCTCATGCAGGACATGCCACTGAAGCAAAGGAGCTGTGACACCAGACCTGACATTGGCTGGATGTTCTAACTTAGAGACTGAAAATACCAACTCTGCTTAGAAGTTGTGCCATTCAAAGCAGAAATTCATCGTTGCCCTGTGACCTTGTCCTGACAGGGTTTTATGTGTTTTTCTTCTACAAACAGCTTTAATCACATTCAGCTGAACCCACATGAACAACTGTCCCAGACCACAGCTATTCCTGAACCAAGGACTCTAGACTAAGGTTCTTACTATGAATGCCTCCACTAGATTAGAGCACTCTTGCCTTTCGCCATCTGGTTATGAATTAATGGGCTGAGCCATTCCTTGTTCCCCAATCATCAGTCAGGCCACTTCAGCCAATGCAGCCCCATCTTGAAGTAAACAAATGACATTCAATCTATTGCAGCAGCAATGAGAAATGGATTAATTTTTTTTTTTTTTTTTCTTCCTTACTGCAGAAATGGATTGCGACCGTTCAAACCTCCCAAGCACAAAGACCAAGGACTGTGCTGGTCTGAGAACATTACAAGAGGAAGCAATGCCAGGAATTAAATCCCACAAAGGAAAAATCTGGCAGTTTATTATTGCATGTTTTCCTAAGCAAATGTTTATACAAAATATATATGAAGCAGCCTGATTGTTTTTCCAGCAGAATTTCATTCTTTCCATTATGCATCCATCTGGAGACCTGAGAATGCTTTGAAAAGCTTACTTAGATATCAGGAATCCACAAAGCTGAAGGATTGCTGCATTGCTGTGACACCGTCCTATGTACCTGACAGATTTTGCAGAGCAGAGATCCAGACCTCACATCATCACCACTCTCAGTTTATTCTTACATCCACATCTTTAGGCTGGGGCAGAGCAGTGGCAGAAATGGAGCAGCTTTCCCTTCATTTGCAAACCCCATTCCCAAGCACTCAGTAGCCAGATTGTGGACACATAGCAGACCCTGGCTCTGCCCTCCTCCTCCTTTTTTCTCCCTTTTCTTTTCATCAGCAATTTGAAGTGTGTAGCTTCTGGCTACAGTAAATATSAAATGATCAAAAGCATTTTTGAAACTTGTCTAGGTTTTTGCCCAGAWCTTTACAACCTTTTCTTCCTGTTTAAAGCTGAAACTTAAGGCAGTGGTAGCAACCGTACTTTTCAGCCAGGTCTACGTCAAATGTGAAAAAGAAGAAAAATCTTCATTCCATCAGGCATTGCATTCAGAGCCCAGAAGAATTAATACCGTTGTCACAACTAGGAGAGAAATCCCACCAGGCTGAATATGCGYACACACAGGCGAATGCAACACATACGCAAACCCAGATTTTTATGAGCTGTGCTGTCAGCAGGGAGATTGTTTATAGTTGCCAGTAATTTATGACTTTTAAATGTAATGTTGGAATGCAAATAACTTTGCCCATGCCCTTCCGTCAGTTATCTGCTCATGAATAGGGCTGAAAGGAGCCTGAGTAGGAGATGCCACCAGGGAGGACAAGGAGACAGGGAATGACTCAGTCTGCTTTCACTTTCTCCCAGTCTCTGGAGATGTGATCCCCTGCCACAGGATCTGCTCCCAACTCAGTGTGAGGACCCACTCTGTGCACAKTTGTGTGGGACATGATACTTAACAACTCCTATCCCAGGCAATGAAATCGGAATAGTGCTTAACCTACTCTGCAACAAAAATATTTGAAGTGGTATTAAGCAAAAAAAGCCCAAGCTTCTGGAACTTTTGATAGGAAGTCAAGATTTTTCCTTTCCCTGCAGGACAACTGTCCATCATAATACTGCCCTCTTCTCTTTCTTCTACCTTTTCAGATCACTAGAGAAGGAGGAGGTATTGAAAACTTCTTTCCATGCCTTCGGTGCCATTCAACATCAGAGCTGTTGATATCAGTTCTATCACTGTTTAGTAGTGGCACCACAATTTGTTAGCACGATCAGAAATGTGCTTTCTCTTTATGCAGTTGCAGACTGATTAAAAAAACTTCCCAAGGGTGCTTTCCCAGGCAGATGCCTTTGTCCAACCTGCCCAAAAGACTGGACTGAAACCAACTGCTTTGCTTGCTGGTCTCTGCTAGGTTTGATTGCAAAAACTCACAGGAAAAGATATAAAACAGGGAGGTCAGCAAGTTATTGTAGTGTCATACTCACAGTGATAACAAAAAAGATAACCTGCAGAGCTTTTAATCTCCATTCTCTGGTGTTTTCACTGTTGGGTTTTCTTCCCCTCTCTCCCCCAACAATTTCTATTCATTTATATCAAGTTACAGTTTGGACCCCATAAAACCYTGGTTTTGGGACCTACAAATGAAAAGACAGGAGCTAGCCTGTCAGATATTTAGGAACAAACACAGAACTGAAAAGATCTGCCTCACCTCACAAACTGGTGAATAACAGCAAGCAATGAAACAATTTGTGGTATCAAGCAGATRTGAACAAAGCTGTAGGACTGCATTTCAATCTCCTCCATTCTCATATGRCCATGAGAAGCCAAAAACAGGGTCCTTACCCTTTTGAGACACTTCCTAATTCTTAATTAACTGTTCCCCCTTCCAGACAGGATTCGCCTGAGGCGGTTTTCTCCTTACAAAGAGGATGGAGCAGCCCATTACTGCAAAGCAGCTGAGGGATCATCCCAGAGGTGCCCCAGAGCTACGTCCTACAAGGYGTTGCATACTTAGTTTGAAAGTTTCTGCAGAAAGGAGGACTTAAGAATGCAAATGGCAATTGGTTTACCTTTATATAAATTACTGACATCTCAAATGTCCTTTAAAGTCTTCTAGCAATTTTCAGGTCAAATTAATGTCTGCAGTTTAACCCTGAGAGTACCACAGAAATATGAGTTAAACATATTTACCTGAATTTTCAGGCAGTTTCACTGCCAACTACTGAACTGCAGGTGTTGCACTGGAGGAAAAATCCTTCATGGCATAATAAGTATCAGCAGCATATGGTAAAATGTACCTGCCCTCCCTCTCCATTCCCATGTCAGAAAGGACATGTGATTTAACAGAGTTAAAGGCAAGGTTTTATATATTTAAAGTATCCACCCATTCATGAATTCCTTACAGTTGTGTTTTATTGAGCACTGAGTACTTTCTATCTAGCAAATAAAAAATTAGCRCAACAATTACCTTGAAAAATGCTGTGATACAGTTCATTTGGAAAAATGTTAAGCTGTCACTGCTTGCTAAAAAGAGCCAAATGAATACGTTTATAGTATATACAACCCTAAATGGCAGCTAATATAGTTTCTGTAACAGCACTTGTTAAAAAAGACACTGCACATTAATTGAAGTTTATTGAAGGGTTTATCTTCATTTTGAAAATGTTCACATTGAAAATGTCTGCACTTGCTTGGACCTGTATTTCTAGGGAATATTTCAGATTCTTCAACTCCTCTGCTTCCAGGCTCTTTATGGAATTCACAACTACTGCATAAACCCTCCAAACATGTAATACATAGGAAGAGGGTTTGCTGTAGAAATGGATTGCATGCAAACTGGGGTTGGATTGAGCAGACAGAATAAAGGCAAAGAAACCAAATTAAATATATCATTTACCACAGTGGAAACTACAGTGTGCATTTGTTMATTTTTAATTCTACAGATAGCGGAATTTATGCCATTCAGCAGAGACAAATTAGGCTTCAGATGGAAAGCATAATTCAGGTCAAGTAAGTAGCTGAAGGTAAAAATGGTATAAATTAACTATTGCCATTTGCATTCTTAAGATTCAGATCTATTGGAGATGGATTGAGATCCTATCCAGCCAGGAGCAAAACACAGCATTTTCCTGAATAGTTATATGGGAAATGTTTTCAGATTCCTCCAGACACAGTGCAAGTCTCCATTTTGATGTCCTGCACAACACTGCAGGCTGTTCTACCCTGCAAAATACTGTGTCTAATTCTGTGATAAGTAAGAATATTTACAGAAATATTCAAGACAGAATCCTCTGGTTTCTTTCAGCATATTCCGCTGAGAAGATCAGTTTTATGACTATCATTTAAACTTTAGTGTTGAAAACAATTTCAAACAAGTGAATCTCTCCTAAACATAACGATGTGCATCCAAAAAGTAAATACATGTGAGGATATAATTATGTGATGATTATTGTTAAAAAGCCTTTTGTTTTGTTTTTTTGTTTTTTGGTTTTTTTTGTGAGTGAAATTACTTTTAATTATTATTGTTTCATCACTCTTAGGAAGAAATGAAATATATTGTTTATTCATAATAACAAGGGCTGATGTGTACATTTTAAGTTAGATTCAAAATATGTCTTACCATTTGTAGGCTAAAGGCAGTAGCTTCCTTCCCATTCAGCATTTTACACCACGTTTACCCTTCTGACGAATGCTGTTAAATACCAATTGCCACAGCCTCTCTGGGACTGCCCAGAGAATTGCAGCCTGCGACTGCAGTCTGCTCAGCATCAGTTCTGTATTCTGGTTTGAGCCTCTGCTAAACAAACTCAATATTTATTTGTCTGATCGCTTAGGATATTGTTTGGAAGATACCCTTGAAATAAGAATGCTCAATAAAARAAAGAGACATAGCAACTATGGCAATGGTGGTACAGTAAATATCTAATTCAATATTTTGGCATAGTCTAAATATCTGGACTGCAAGTGGAAATGTGGAGAAGAGACGGAGGATAGCAGAATATTTAATGAGAAACATGACTGTGATGCTCTAGCTCAGGAGAAATCATATCATCTCTGAAATACACCAGATTTTTTTATAAAACTGAAATGGATTAATGTCCATTCAAGTAATTATTAGTGACTGCAACAGTAAGGTAATTATTTAATAGACTTTTAATACTGTTCCTTACAACTATAATGCTTTTTTACTTCTCTGCCAACCACAWCATTGAAAATAATTTATTTTAGTGTTGAACTTGTAATTAAGCATGTTGCTTGTTAAAGAGCATGCTAAAAATGCTTTGTTTCAATTTAGACTGGTGTACAATGTACACTGCTTTGAGTTTTAATCCTTTGTAATCTTTCCTGCATTTGTGAGATTTACTATATAACAGCAGTGGGAAAAAGAGATGGTAGTTTTAAATTAAAATTCTTAGGTGAAATACACTGTTTTCTGTGTATAGCTTACAACCTGAGGCTAATGCTTTTCTCAATAGCTGTGCTCTGTCAATCTCTGTCCATTTTTCCAATCTTCATTTGACACTGAGAGAGAGAGAGCTGGGCTCTTTCGCAGTCATGTCTCCTTCTCTTCCAAAGCTTCCAACTCCACAGAAGCACATGTCTTGCAGAAATAGGATTGTATGATCAAGCCCATCCTCTTGATGGGACCGTGCACCTCATATGAGCACATCGTTCAATACACAAGCAGTAATGAAACAATTGTCTTGTTTTTMTAACAAATTAACACTTTGCTTTTGCGCTACTTTGAAAAGCCTAAAGATATTCCTCAAACACCGGGGGAAATGCACTCTGATTGCTCAGCAGCTCGGCCCTGGGCGGTCAGTGCCGCTGCCCACAGCAGCGCCCTCGGGGGATGCAGGGATGGAGCCGCCACCCGGCTCAGCCGCTGTCCCCCCGCCGGCCCGGCCCGGCCGCTGTGTAACAGTGACTCCAAGTGGATTTGGGGAGATACTGCCTGCCTGAGAAAGGAAAAGATACTTTGGGCCACTTTGATTTGAGTCAAACTTCACTTTATTGCCTCCTTAAGCTCCTGCACAGAGGCAACACTGATGTTATTGCCCTCACTGATCTGAAATTTATGCTTACAAGGACTGCAWCAGAGTCCTTAGGCTCAGCTTATAAGTACAGAGAGATACAGACAGAGACAAAAGGTTTTGAAATCTAATTTTGTAAACTCTGAAGCACATCTTTGTCTGTTGACATGGTACACCAGGACTGGCTGTGAGAGGGGACAAGCCCAGTTGTCGGCTACCTGAAATCCCCTATTTAGTCTATGGCCTCTACAACAACCAACTGCAAATTGTCATAGAATTGGTGTCTGTAATTCATGTAGATACTTTCTTCCTGAGATTTTCTGAGAGGAACGACCCATGCACCATCCGGATAGGTGTCGAGGTGGTATCTAAGCCATTTTTTCCTGTGTAATTTTTACTCCAGTATCTTACAGGAATGACATATTTATAGAAAATGCCCRCATTTTAAATAAAGAAATACCTTTCACAACCACCTCTGAAGGTAAACTCAGGTACTTCTCTATATCATTTGTGAATAAGTTTGTTATGATAAACATGAAGCAAACAACCGAAAGAACTTCAAAATATTTGCCGTGTTTTAAAAGGCTTCTTTGGGCACTGTGTATTTATAGACAGAATGAATTTTGGAGACCCTCATTACTGTTCATGCAGCATGCTGGGATTTGCATGCCCTCCTAGYCCCAGCTGAAGGGTGTTACTCACCTAGCAACCACTGCCTCTGTCAACATTTGTAATTGAAGCTGCAGGTTTTTATGTTAGGCAACTCTCTGCCACCCTTTCATAGCCTAGCACTTGCATCCAGATCTGCAGAACAGTTTCCAAGGGGAGCATACATCTGGCAGCAGGACATCACAATCAGCTTTGAGCTGCTCCTGCCCAGCCTAGGGAACTAGGGAAGCTCTGAAGGCAGAGGCAGAATGAGTCTGGAGGTACYTTAGCCATCCACTATTGCCATCAGGGTGGCAGCACTGGCCACCAAAACTCTCTCTCTGYGGGGTGCTCAGGTCACGGGCTAAGCAGAACTCAGTGGTGCATCTGCATTYTCTGTGTTTTGCCCTTGTGTGAAACTGGTATGAATAGCTTCAAAGGCCTGGAAAATTCTGATATGGCTGAGCTTTAGGTGCTATCGGCATAGGTGTGAAACATACCCCATACAAGTGCTCTGTCAGCGATGCTACACAATGCAGGTTTCTTCAGGTTTTTGTTTATGAACATGTTTGAGGAAGAATTTTAGGCACAGTCAACATCTACCTCCAGATATTCCAAGGTAAGAGCCCRAGYGTGTCTCCAGTAAATTGTTGGCACCTAATAAAAAGGCTAAATCATTCCATGGAGCCCAGCTTGAGTAATTTAAAATAGAAAACAACTTGCAGAGCCACTACTGCTCCAYAGTGAGCAGCCATTATTAGATGAATTCTCAGGGGTAAACTTGGTTGCGGTTGGTCAGTCATTTAAATATTCCTATTCGTCTGCCTTCATGCTGTCCAGGACATGAAGCAAATGAAGCCTGGCTGTTACCCAGATGATCCACGATGTTGTGACCAGATGGAACTTCACTTACAACATGTGTAGGTGCCTGCTGGACAATAAACAGCCTTTTGCTGTCTTTTGCTCTGATGAACTCAAGGGGGTTACTGGCAGGTTRAAACAATCACAGCCCCCAAAAGATTTATTATTATTTTTTTAAATTTATGCCAGATGAGCAGAACAGCAACAACAAAAACGAAAGGTTAAATGGATGTTTATTTTTTGCATTAGTGCTGTTTCTAGTTTTCCTACTAAACCTGGAAGCAGCAAAAAAGCCCARACTGTTGTAATTTTGCCCATATGTTTGTGTTTATGGGTTTTTAAAAAAAAATCTTGAAAATCTTGTGATAGCTACAAGCACAGTTTACAGATAAAACAARAAATGTTTATAGCCTCATTTGCATTTGAGAGCAAGTGCTTGGGTATGTGCACAAGGCTGACCCCTTCCCATGTGTACTTCTTCAGGAATGGTCAGCCTCCCTTCCAATATCTTGCAAATTAATTAGACAACTTTAATTAAATACCAAGTAAATTCTTACAAATATAATGAAAATAGAAAATACAGAGATAGAAGAAAAAAGAGATCCTAGCTCCTGCCGGAAGGAAAGCTGYTGTGCAAGCTTTACCCTTGCAACTCAACAGAAATTTGAGAAAAGGGAGAATTACATGCACATGCACACATATACACATTGGGACCCTTCCAGTTGCAGGGAAGGCCTTATCAGACACCAAAGAGGATATRGGTCCATGGTCACAATGGCTACAATGGCTTTACTGGACTGTTTCAGYAACACACCATTCTAGAAGCTGAGCTGATGCTGATGGGTTATATGAGCACCCCTAATCTGCTCCTGGAGAAATTCACGTTACTTAGCTGAAACCACTGTTTAAGTTTGACTTATATATCCAGTTTTATAATGTAGAGAAGACCCATCAGATCTGTTCCAACAGCTCAGCTGTGTGGGGAGTAACATCCAGAGGAGAAGTTGTAATGCAGATTTGGCAATTTTTTCAAATGCTTCTGCTGGCTCCCAGTTCTGTAATAATGTCTCTGCAAAACAGAAATACCTGCTTCTTTCAAGAAAGAAGGTGGAAAACAGGCACAGGTCAATACAAATCATGTTGTTATCCTGTAGGTCTACATAAAGGTTATGTTGATTTCTGGAAATGCTTCACTTGTGCTGGAATGATAAAAGACAAACCACAGTTGCCAGAGCAGGTTAACTTGGCAGTCAATGCCTTTTAGTGATGCCACTCTGATGTTAAATGTGTTGGGAGCTTGTATCAATTTAATTTCAGTATTTTCCTACTGTTGAACTTCATGCTGCTAATGTTAACTCTGCTCTTCTTCCTTAAAAAAAAAAAAAAAAAAAAAAAAAAAAAGGAGAAGAAAAATCTTATTCTCAAGAGCTATCACATGTTTGTGAGGTTGAGGAAGAGCAATTTTCAAAGGTGACTGGTGCATTTTTATTTTCATTTCCTTAAGCCAGAAGGAGAAGCTTAAAATGACATGAAAAGTTAGGGCAATAGCTGTATCTRAAACCCCAAAACCTCTACAGGCAGACTAAGTTTCTTGTTGCCATGGATAGCTGGTGCCAGAATGGAAATTATGTCATACAACACAGTGTACTGTAGTGAGGGACTGTGCCAGGGCTTCCTTGGAAAGGCACCTGTGATGAATACCTGATTGTAGAGAAAGAGGAAAGGTTTGTATTTTATCCTAGTAAATTTTAATAAAAAATGGTGGAGTAGAAAATAGTTTCTAAAACCAGATAAATCTTAGCTTGAAAGTGTTTTCACAAACTTATATTGAATGTTTCATCCAGACAGATAAACTACTTCAAACAAGTGGATATCCAGGAATAATGCTCATTTGAAGTGCTGTTGCCATGCTACCTGTGCTATCATTACTGATACTTTTTCTGCAAGAATGTGTGCTTTCCCTGTCTGTAATAGTTACTAATAATTCTTGGCTTAGACTGTTGACATTGTGTCTACACTAACAACAGTCTATCGGCTTTACAGACAAAGTGAGTTTCTTCTCTGTCCATAAACAASAGAAACCAGCTCACTATGGTGTGTCCAGGATATTTTGTTTCATATGATGCATTAACAGACATGTACAGGACATGAAAGGCACTTTTGGTATCTAGCACTGCCAGCACATACCCCCGCCTGCAGTGACAAGATACTGGCTTTAGGGCAGTGCCACCCTGTCCAGTCACTCCCTCCAGAGGCTGATCACACCCAGCTTCTCTCACTCCCCTAGAGGAGATTTGGAGTGCAAAATCCTTTCAGGGCAGCTGGGTCAGGAGCAAACTGGGCCATCAATATCCTTCRACACAGATGTCTCAGCTGTGCAAGGACTGAAAATGGCATTCACAGTCCCTGAGGTAACTGAGTTAGCAGAAAAAGAGCTCTCTAGCCAGCTTTCCCTGAACACCAGGTCCAGTTTATGGACTTATTGTGAGCAAGTACACAGCCTGTTCGTGCTGCAATTCCAGGGCACTTGAGTACAGAAGGAGCTAATGCCATCTCCTGAAGGCAGCCATGTCAGAAGCCTCTGGGTACCAGTCTCTGGCATAGCTGAACCCCCCGCCAATCTGCCTTAGTCATCAAGAGCTGCCCAAACAACTCCAGGACACATAGCCAAGATAGTCAGCACTCCTCCTAGGCAGTGACACAGCATTAGTTTGGTCTGCTTAACCAGCAAAACAGCATCCTGAGGGGCAGGCATTATACTGGCATTTCAAATGCCRTTGGTGTTTACCTCTGTTTCTTCAGAGCTAGCATGAGGACTACGTTCCCCAAGCGACATTCCCACAGTCCTGGGCAATGAAGCACAGCTACCAGCAGAAAAAAGTACAAAAACTACACTTTCACTTACACAAAAGCAAGTTGCATCAGAGCAGTAATCTAAACCCTCCAAGACTGTTTAA
>NW_026623368.1:1783641-1822613 GCF_030028575.1 Malurus melanocephalus
ACTAACTTGGTTTTCTTTCTTTTTAGCAGAAACAATTTCCAGATCTCAAATTACTCCTTCCTGGGCACTCTTCAATTTTTAARCAATCTAGGCAGCATAAATAGTCACAACACTGAAGCATCTACCCCAATTATTAAATCTGTGGTTATAACATAGTATCTGTTCTCTGCTTGTCTGAAGTTCTTCTGCTTATGCATTCCGGAGGTAGGTCAGCTCTCTGATATTCAGCTTCCCATTGGGAGTTCACAAGAAACAGTATCCTAAGTAAAACCAAAAGTCCATTAAGTCCTTACCCTCACAGTGGCACCTAGGACAGGTATGTAAAAGCTCAGAATAGGGAGTGCATGCATTTAGATACAAGGCACATACAGACAGACCCTCTTCTTGATAACACAACYTAGATCTGGATAAGTACCTCCCCAGCAAACACAGAAGTTCAGTTTTGCCCATAGATCCATTATCAGTACCATGTGATGTTAAACAAGTAAAATGTGTGACATTAATTTTTTTTTTTCCAACACAAACAACTTGATATACACCTTGCCAACTGGACTTCAGCTGAAGGAAAAAAAAAAAAAAAAAAAAAAAAAAAAAAAAAAAAAAAAAAAAAAAAAAAAAAAAAAAAAAAAAAAAAAAAAAAAAAAGAGAAAAAGAAAAAAGATTTGTTACTTTAAACAGCATTCTAAAAAGAGAAAAAGAAAAAAGATTTGTTACTTTAAACAGCATTCTGGACATCTTACACACAAATATACAGCACTTTTGAAGTCATGGCTGGACACAGAGGCAGTGGATTTTTAGTGTTTTTTTCCTAAGTTAGAATTTTTTTCTCCTATGAAATAAAAGTGTAAGGACATCTGGGTAAAATTTTGCTGGAAGCAGCACAAGGAGCACAGTGTAAACAAAACTCAGAATGAGCATATACCTCAAACAATTATTTCAATGATAACACTTCTAGATTTTCCTAAATGCAAACYGCATCCAGCTGATGGCTTCAGTCTCCTCTTGCTTTGGCTCTGGATGGAACCACTGTAAATTTAAGGAGAWGCTAGCAAGTCAAAAGGTCAGAACTGCAAAGTTCATTTTGGTCTGTGAGTGCTTATTGGCAGGATGGATCTGTGAATTTACCCACTGACTGTCTGCTGCTCTCCTATAAAATTATTTTTATATATGCTAATAATATTCTAACTCAGACAAAACAGAAAGAAATTGTATGAAATTTAAAAAAAAAAATAGGCTTGCTGTAATTTCAGCCAAACATATTTGCTTTCAGAAGACCATAAGATGGAATCTTATTAATCTTTCAGTGCCTGTTTTGAGAACAGAAATTATTTCTTGAGAATGTTTAATTCATTTGAAATATGTCACTAAAGGCAGTCAACTTAAATACGATGCAATGCCTTTGTGTTAGACTTAGCAGTCCTTCAGTGCTTAACTTGCAGATTTTACAATGTTAAAAATGTACAYTAGTAAATGTAATTTCTCTCTGCATGTGTGTTTTAACACAAAATTCAAGGATACTCAGCTGTAGACAGAATTGTAATTCAGTCAGTGAGTTTTTTCACTGCCTCTCATACACAGATTTGATTTCTTCCATAGTAACTGTATRTGATAACAAYAGCACCTCTTAGTTCCTCTCATTARAAAGRGAGAAAACTTAGGAACTGCTGGAAGACRGCACCTGTAAAAGACAAGGCCAACAGAAGGACCAGAAATGGAACACTATCTCCTAAATAATGGCTTTCATATTCCCCTTCTTCTTGCTATCTCCTTTACTCCCTAAATTGGGCTACTTTTTTCTATTTAGATTTATTATAACTGCTACAACACTATAGCTCCAGCTTTTAGTRCTTCCTCAATCCACATGAAGTATCRAATCACATACTAATAGTTSTCCAGTTTGATCTGACMTGTCTCTGGGACARTAACATAGCAAAATGTTTGATATGGGCATTTTGGCTGCAAACCAGATCATTMAGTCATGTGTTCAGACAGGAAT
This sequence comes from Malurus melanocephalus, assembly GCF_030028575.1. Taxonomy (NCBI): domain Eukaryota; kingdom Metazoa; phylum Chordata; class Aves; order Passeriformes; family Maluridae; genus Malurus; species Malurus melanocephalus. Next base: position 1,785,638 of record NW_026623368.1, read on the forward strand.
AGAAGTTATGTTTATATTCATTTTCCTCTGCAGATAAGTATTAGTCTGTGTGCTTCTTTCAAATATTGAATTTTCCATTGCCTCCCTTTTCCAACAACAAATGTCAAGATCACAGCTCTTGGGGCATAAATCACAACCACTCACCTAAATACAGAAGMAATTGGATCATCTACTTTATGATAGAGGATTAAATCTAGTAATCTACTTTTTATGCTTTGAAACATCGATAGCTAGCATTTGCTTTTGATCAGAAAGCTTAATACCTCTGAGTGTCAACACAAGGATTAGCATTCAGTTTCTTGACTCAATTTTGCCAGCTAAGTCACTGRTCTTTCAGAATTGCAGGAACTGATTAATCAAGTGCCTGTTTAAAATTCCTATCTCTTGAGGGAAAAACAGACACTTCCTCTTGGGTGAAAAAACACAGACTTGGCAATGAACAGAGTCCTCTGGTGCTTCTGGCTCCCTTTTAGACCCACTCCCCATTTCTGTAACCTGCGGCTTTATTTATTTGTTACCAACTTAGGGCAACTCCCTCCCAGCCACAGCAGGCACAGCACAAATGCTTCATTCTCCCTTCCTCAGAACTCTGGGGCGTACAGTACATTGCCAATATATCAAGGCTGGGCTTGCAGCACAAGATGTGGTGAAATAGATGATCATAYGCTAGGCTACCATAGCAAAAAGAATCAAAACCGACAGGTGCATTTTTTAGCCTCCACCCGGAAACTAAAAAAGTGAACAGAAAGTATAGAGACTGTTTTGCAGCCCAAAATTGTGAGTCAACTTCAGCCTTGGCCCAACATATCTTCATTGAGAAAGAAAATCCTGTGAAAAACAGTATTTTTACGTCACAGCTTAACAGCTGAGTAGGTTTTCATTACATGTCTTAACATTTATTAAGTTTGCTCAAAATGCATAGCATTAGGAAAAAAGGATGAAAATTAAAATGAGCTTATTTTTCTTCATATCATATTACTGGTGCTTTGAGACSACTATGAAATGAAAGACTTTATCCTTGATCTATAAAGTAAAATAAGATCTCATATTTACTTTATATTAACAAGATTCACAGTGCATTAAATACTATATTGGATCTTCATTGTTTATCTCATACCTGCTATTATTTACTGAATGTTCTGTTACTTCTGATTCTAACTTGCAGAAACTTTCAGGGATTTTGGTTTCCTTTATAACCAAAAAATTAAGATTGAGCCATGGCTTTTTTTTTTCTAACAGAACCTGAATACTGTGAGAAGCAAACAAGAAGAAATGTACTTTCTAATACAGTCAAGCTCTTTCCTGAGTACTGCTCTTCCTAAAATGTTTTTTTCTATAGTYCCTATTTTCGACTTTTCCTTCCTGTTGTTCTTATGCTTCTGAGTGTTGTTTGCTGCCACATCTCCCTTAGGACAATGTTCATAAAGCTCAGCTTCTGATTTTCACATTGGCCTGTGTTTGAGCAACAGCTCTGGCTGTTTCCACTACAAAAAGTGCACATTCCCTCGGTCCACAACTGCAGTCGTGTCTGCCAGCAGCAGTGAAGTCTTGCAGTCTCAGCAATTAAAATATCTTCTCTCTCAGTTCTGCCCATTTTCCCAGTGAAGTTCAGAGGCATGACATTCTGTATGGCCCAAAAATAGTGAAGAAAAAAGAAATAACAACAGATTTCAAATAGCACAAATACAACTACTATAGAAAAGCCAAACTCTGAAAACCATTCATGTAGAGAGAACCTGCTGTACACAGCCTTTATTATACATTTTCCTAAGCAAGACYTTTGCTGTTGACCAAGGGGCTCCAATCCAGACAGAAACAGGGCATCCATGCCAGATTCCAGAGTGGCACTCCCCATTGCCTCTTCCCCATGCTGAAGATGCATCTGGCYTGGGAGGGAGGCAGCCTGGCTATAAAGGCCAGTGATCAAGGTCCTTCAGTAATCCTTCAGWAGAAGGGAGTCTGGGACTCTGGTTCTTACTGGTAGCAGATTTACACTTATTATCTATTTGTTAGCATACCAGGTGACACTGGCAGCAACCTAGTTGGCCACCCCTCTTGGCACTGTATGCCTTGTGTCCTTAAAATGTGTGGAAGTAGCATATTCCCAAGGACACTCTTCAAAGTTTCTTGCTCTTCACTCTTTGCTACAAATTCCTGAGCCTGTCAATACATTGTCGCCTCCTTCAACAGACCAAAATGCACCTGACCAAAAGGTAGCTGTATTCTCATATCTTTTCATTTTCTTCCCAGTCCTATCTGRATGACTTCATTTGTATGTGGTATCTCAGGAAAATAAAATTTTCTATAGAGCAATCAGACTTCCAGATTATGCTTCTTCTTTTTCTATGTCAAATTACTTTCTGGTTCCTATTAAAGTCTTATTCCAGACTGGATTAATAAAATACTTCCCCGTACTTAAATTCTCCTGCATCTCTCCAGCTGACAGCCTGAAACTTTCTACTCACTTTCACAGAGGTTTATTTGCACCATGGAGTTGAGCTGAACAAGCCTCACAGAGAAATCAGAGGAATTCTCTTGTGCTAACCATTTTTTTTATTAATTGTTGGAAACTGGGCCCATCTTTGCTTTGTTTAGGTTGGAAGTGATCTAGTTCCAACACTCTGGGCTTTGCAACAGCAAAGGGGCAAGTGAGGTGTGTGAGGAGTTCTGAAGCAGGACTGTGGGTCACAGCCTGGGTGCCTGTGCCAGCTGCTGGGGACAAGTGTCTGTGCCTCCCCCAAAGTCGGGTGTGGGAGGTACAGGGGAGTGTGTGTGTTTACCAGCAAACTCCAAGCTGGACCAGCAGTGAGTAAGGGGYTCTCAGGCTGGGGCATCATGCTGAGAGGGAGTCAGTGCTGCCATGCCTGGGGGACCTGTGAACCCAGCGTGCTATGGAGGGAGTGCGTGCGTGCACGGGTGTATGCAGTGAGCCTCAGTCTGGACCAAGCAGCAAGTGGGAGACCTGTGCAGGAGGCAAGGAAGRGTTGGATGCAGGCAGGTGACCATCAAAGGGGTCATGCTGGTGCTCAGGGGATCCATGAATGTGTGTGTGCTAATGCGCCCGAAGAGTGGGATGTGACCTTCTGCATCTGCCAGCCCAAGCAGACGGGCTTATCTGCCTGCATGAGCCACTGAAGGCAGTGCCTTATTTGGAGGAAGCGGTCACTCAACATCCATTGACACTTCGTTTCCTTTCCAGACAGCAGAGGCAAGTWGTGATCTGTGCGTCTGGCTTGCAGTTTTTCTATGCTCATCTTCCCTGTTTATTCAGCAGATGATTRTAAGACAGTGGATAACCCTAATTAGGATCATCAGGCCAAGAATAATTGCTTTTTTACAGCCCATTCTATATGCTTGTGAACCTACACGTGTCTCTGTAGATGCATGTATCTGCATACTAACATTTGTATCAGAACAAAAAGTTTAAAGGTACATTTCTTATCTAAGATACCAGAAGAGTATTTTTTTTCTTGTTGACTTTCATAAAAACAAATGCCTTGGATGAGAACAAAGACTGGCATGTAATTTTCTGTTATGATTGTGGGTAGTTTTGTCTTACTCATCCCCTGTGTAAGTTCAAATATTTGCCCAAATGTCGGGGTCCTGTTTTCCTTTGGGAAGAGGATGGTTAGGGAACCAAACTGTGAAASAGTCCATGTGTATAGTCAGCAGCTTTCCAACGGGTTTTCAAGACAGTTGTTTGATTTATACAAAGCTTTTTTCTCCCAAACAAAATGCACTAGAATGCAAAAGTTACAGTTTCACCTGTCACSCTCTAGTGGTGTTACATCTACAGTGTACACACACCCCTCTGTGATGTCTGGTTCCTGTTTTGTCACCGGGAACCAGTTAGCTCTGTGACTGAACATTAGTAATTTAAAGAAAAAGCAACGAAAAATTGTACCTGAGTAGCCTGAACAAAACATACCTGCATGGTCCTGGCTGCTTTATCCTTTTTAGARGAGTGATTTTATCTTTGTGCATCATTTTAGAGATCCTCCTGTTGTCCCAAAATGGGGTCTTTCACCTGGTGTGCAAGAGGCTGATCCCCACACAGAGTTGATGGGTATGATTTATTTACACTTCTGCACAGAAGGTCAGCACACTGACTTGCAAAACTTTTCACTGTTTATTACATTTTAGCAAAGGCATTAATGTTCACTGGCTAAAARTTACCCAGTTCTCTTATTAATTAGCATTCTATCTTAATTGGATCAATTATTTCCTCGAATCTTACACTAACCAGTGAGCATGCTCAGTCTTTCTCTCCTTTTGAGGTTTCTTGAACCGCAAGGTTTCTTTGGGTCACTGGTTTGTGAGTTGGTGGTCACGATCTCTCTCTGCTGGAATTATTTTTTACTGAGTTGGAGAGGATTCAGCACAGTTGCTGAATGGGCTTTGTTAGTTTCTTCCTTGCCTTGTGAGTTTGTGACGACCCACCCTTAAGGAGAAGGAGCTCTGCCAAATCCCTCTGCAGCYTGTAAATTCTGTATTCCTTGTGTCCACAAACAGATGCACATCTTTCTTCCCAAGCTTTGTTAACCTCCACCTAGGACTAAGATCACTCAAGCATGTCAAGCCTTAAACTTCAGCAAAACAATTCTACCAACAAGTATGAGACACCACTCCATTTCSCAGCATGCTCATGATGTTTAACTCCTTGGCTTTATATGGCTCTTCTCCCAATAACAGAAAACCACCACAAGTTTCATGTTGTTCTTYGGGGAAAACAAAAAGAACTGTAGAAAATTTTATTGTCAGGAAGAATTCAGGAAAACAAAATCACACAAACTACTAACTGTTTGGTTAGCTGCCTGYTTGTTCAGTAGCAATATGTTTTACTTATGCTCTACAGTATGTTTGTTACAGATCAGTATCAAGCACAATTAACTTTTTCTCAGGCACAATTAATTTTTTTTCTAAACTGTTTTTGACATTTTTATTTTTAGCAACTGATTTCTTAGCTGATGTAATGGAGATATGCATTCATTTATTAATCTTACTATGTCAGAATTGTGCCAGATCTCTGAACTACCTCATCTGTGGGCAGGTCCGCTGGGCATTTTGTTTCAGTATGCTAAAAAATTAAATCTATCTCCAGTAGAAATCAGAAAGATTCTTTATTAAATTAAATGCTTTTTTCCCCTTCTTTCACCAGGTTTTATTTCTTTCTGGTACTACTATTTCACAGTATTGTCAGAAGAATTTTTTTCTCTTATGGGAGTGTCGTTTGCTTTTTGTCCTACAAGTTTTAAAAAAGAAAGGTTTGAAGGATATCAGTAATACACTTTAAAAAAAAAAAAAAAAAAAGCAGCTCTAAAATACAATACTTTTAGCAGCTAATATTTCCATATATTCTTCAGTTCACTAGTAATCCAGATAGATAACCAGAACCCTTGTCACCATTTCAGCAGGTAGTCTTACTTAATAATTATTTATAATACAAACAAACTTTATTATAACTAGTGAGGTTTTTGTTCCCATTTATGTTAGTCTGAAACTTTCAAGATCTAATCTCATTAAAATTAGCAATTTCCTTCTAATTTTCAGCCTTAATTCAGCCAGGAACATTTTGTATTTCCTGATTTTGTGCAATCTTTTGGTTTAAAAACCACATTTACAAAAAAGAAGTTTCCGTTTCAGCCTTTTCTTTTACCAGACTAGACAAGACAAGCACTTTTAGCCTTTTAGCCTCTCCTCAGAATACCCACTTTCAACTTTTGATCAGAATATCTCCTTTCAACCCCTCTTCCTAACTTTAATGTCCTCTTGGAACAAAAATGAGAAGTCCAGTGCACTACTGCGGAAAGTGCTACTTCAAGAGCAGGAATTGCTATTTCCCTCTCTCTACTGGACTCAACACATTTATGACTTTTTAACCTGATAGCTGATAAAAAGCATCTGGTAACATTGTCTGCAGTCGTGATAATTATCACACAGTTAAATAGTGGCAAGTTTTCTAACACAATAAATCATTGTACAGAATAAAGATCAGGTCTATGTTCTGGCTTCAGCTGATGTGACAGTTTCCTGATCCACCACTAATTTATCAAATATCCTTTTGCTATTTTTAAACAATTAAAGCATAAGCCAAACAAATTATATCTAACAAATGGCTAAGGTAACAAAAAAAAAGTTTCTTAAATATTAAAAAATATTTCTTAAAATAATTTAAAATGAAAATAATGGGGGGGTCTATTAGAGTTCTCAGTTTCTTAAAATGGTGAATTTAGAAAGAATGGGTAGCCAAAGAAAATAAAAATGGGCATGCACTTGAAATGACTGCTGGAGAGCTAGGAATAATGCTTCTAGAAAATCAAATGTATATTTTTACTGTAAGTTTGTGTGACAAGATCACTGAACTTTCTGACAGATTAAGGAGATGTGCAGAAGTGAAATGATCACTAATGAGCACTTTATAATTTTATTTCTTTTGAGGCTGTGCATGTGTTTTGTTGCTTTTACCTCTTGAAGGTGAACACAGGTAGTTCTTTTAATTACTGGGGAAAGTTCTGGTTAGAGAAAACTTCTTTGTGTCTGTGATATTTTTTTATGACAACATTTAAAGAAATCATGGTTTAATAACTGTGGAATGAAAACAAAGGAGCAGGCATTTCTGTCCAAGTGAGATGAAAATCCTGCACCTACTTCTTCAGCGATAGCAAAACCACATGGAGCACTACTGCACATGCACAGAAAGACACAGTAACTCAGTGGCACAACTAAGTGCTAGCTAAAAAAAAACAAAGAAGCAAACAAACAAGCAAGCAGAAGGCTGTTAAAATTTGTCCTACCATGTGTGAAGTTCTTTATCTTGTCAGGACTTTTTCTGACAGGCACATGACCACCACTTGTGCTGAGAGTGTGAAGTGCAAAGGAGGAAGTTACAAGACAGTTTACATAATAACCTTTTTCTTTTTTTTTTTCTCCCCCCAGTGGGTAACACTTCAAGACAAGGATACATTTTAGCAAGTTGGCAATGTTTTGGTGGTGATGGGCAACAACGACCCCTTCCAGGAGCTGTGTACAGGGTTCTGGTGGCAGAGGCAGCAGGTATGCCAGGAACAGCTCTCATAACTGGAATTACATTTACTTTCTCCATGCAGAGCTGGCTTAATTTTTATTCATTGATTTCCCCTTTTATGTTTTGCCAAGTCTGTGAAGTATTGTCATAAAACACTMACGACCTTATTAAGCTCTGTTTATGTGGCAGCCGCCTTAGGYACACTGTCAGCCTTTGATACAACTGATAAAACACCCAAACTCCATCCAGGGCAGGTGATTCCTTGTTCTTACTTAATTTTGTGTAAAATATCATTTCAGTCACAGAATCATGTAGGTTGGAAAAGGCAGTTAAAATCATCAAGTCCAACTATTTATGAAACACTACCATGTGCACCACTAAACTCTGCCCCTATGTGTCACATCAACACCTCTCAAGGATGATGACTCAACCACTTCCCTGGGAAGCCGTGTTCTAATGTTTGATAACTCCATCAATGTAGAAATGTTTCCTAATATCTGATCTAAACTTCCTCTGTTACAGTGTGAGGTCATTTCTTCTTGTCCTGTCATGTACCAGAAAATGCATTATGTGTTAGAAAATGTTGTGCAAACATATCACCGTTCAGGACATTAAAATCCACATGCCAGTGAGTGCTCATACTTCAGTCAAGGCAGTTAAGTGCTTGTTTGTTGTAAAAGCTTGTTATTGCACTGCTTTAAGCACAAAGGTCAGTATGCAAGTGTCTGCTACACACTGGCAGGGTAGTTTCACAATCCATTTTCTGCAACCATAGCATAGCTGGGAGGAAATKACTCTACCCCACACTGATCCTACACCCCACAGAACCCCCTCATCACTTGTGAGAACACTGAATTTCTAAGGCCATAGCAGTGCGGTGCTTTCTTCAGCATCCATTGCTGGCTTCCAACCTCCCCTCTCCTTGCTCATTCTTTCTTGCTCATTCCTCTGCACACAGCAAATTGTTATCTTTCCTCAGTTTTGTAGATGTGGATAGCAGATGGCAAGAAAAGAAATTTCTCAACACCTTTCCCTAGGAAATTACCTAAARCTGGGGACAGGAAATAAAGGCGAGGGAGAAGCTGAATTTTTTTAGAGTGGTATGAGAAAGGGGAAGTCTAATGGCTCTGGCAGGTAGCTCTGTTTCCTCCCTCCTGTCCCCTGGGAAGACTGAGAAGAGTTGTCAAGGTTCCCTCAGATGGCTCCATTTTAGGTCTAGAAAAAATCCATTATTTGCAGAATCTCTTACAATAGTTTAAAAAGCTGTTATATCCTCCTTACAGCTGGGGAGGTGTGTAGTAGAATACGTTTCCTCTGTATCTTTCTACTCATCTGGACCAGGGTGGCCTTGGCAGTTTAAGATGCAGAATTACGTGGCGTTGGTACACTGGATGGGAGACATAGGAACAGTAGGATGGCAAAAACTACATATACATTTAGATAATTTCCAAGAAAGAATAAAGCCTCTCAGCTTAAATCAGGATTCCTCTACGTGTGGGAGTTCAGTGTGCTGTTTCTGAAATACTCCACAGGATGAACGCTTCGTGTTTTAAGAAATGGGGAGAGAGCACAGAGCGCAACATGACGAGSGCGGGCGGTGCTTTCCCAAGGCTGGGGTTGACAGGTACGACCCAGCAGCGGCACTTTAAAACAGCATTAACAAAGCCTGGCGGGCATCCCGGACACCAGCATGCTCCTTACTACTGGGGCCGCCGCCTGCCCACAGCTCCGCGGCTCCGACCTCCTCCCGTTTCCTCGGCGCCCCTCGGGCGCTGCCCGGCGGTGACCCCGCGCTGCCGCCCCCGCACCAGCCCGGCCGGGCAGCCCGCCCCTTCCTGAGCGAGCGCAGGCGCCGCGCCGGGACAGGGCGGAGCGGCCGCTCGGGATCGCGGCGCGGTTCTGCGAGCGGGGCAGCCTCCGCTCGGTCCCCGCCAGCCCCTGCCGGGCGCCATGCGGCTGCGGCTGACCCTSCTGGCGCTCTCGGCGCTGCTGGTGCCCCTCCGGAGCGCGGCTGTCCCCGGGGAGCGGCAGCCCGCAGGTAACGGGGAGGGCGGGGCGGCGGATGGGGCGGCCCGGCCTGACCGACCGATGGGCAGCACGGGTCACCRAGTGGGGCGGCGGGACCCGCAGCGGCCGTGCCGCGCTTGTCCAGGAGTCCTCCGTGACCGAGCGGCGCCGGTGGGCCGCCAGCCCGCTGTGGGAGCAGGAAGCCGGCGGGGCGGTGCGAGCGGCCGGGCGGCGGCGGGGAGGAGCCCCCGSTCCCGGGGCTGTGCCGTGCTGTCCCGCCGAGTCCCCCGGAACCGGCCCCGGCCCCGYTCTCGCTCTGTGGGCAGCGGGGCTCAGCCTGGCCCCGCAGGCCGTGTCGTGGCGCTCCCCCGGCGGCRCGCTGGTGACATCAGCCTGTATTTCGGGTGTCTGCGCATTTTGGAWCGCAGTGCAGGAGGCGTGTGTGCATCGGAAGGGCTTGCCGAAGTGCTTTATGACTTCGTATGTCCAAAGARGTACAGAAGAGGGGAATTTCAGTGCGCAAATGGGGAGCACAAGACTGGGGAGTGCAAACAAGGCACTGAGATCATGGCCTAGACACGCACATTTTGGCTCAGCGCTGCTGGGGAGGAGGGGTGGCTTGCCAGCGGAGAACAGCGTTGTGTCTCTGCTTGCATTATTAAAGAAACAATCAGGTTTGCAAGTTTCACTTTAAACTGGAACAGTTCGGTAGAATCAGAGATTTCTGTCTAATGGTCGAAAGGAAACATGCATTTAATTGTTATTGATACTGTTGAGAGCTGGCTGTGTGACCAGGCTCCTTGTATTCTTCAGGTGCAGATTTCCTGGAGCTCAGATCCATGCCCAGGTTAAGTGGCTGAATTTTTTTGTTCCTGAGTATGGGCCACATCATGCTTTGGAAGTCAGTTTAGGTTTATCTGATGTGGACTAGCAGCACTAAAAATGGCAATCTGGCTGCATTCTTGCCCCATAATWGTTTGCATTTTTAATATCCGGTTTGTTTGACTTGGTGGATGATTGTAACTGGCAAACCTTGCAGGGAAACTACCTTTTTGTCATATTTGATCAGTAAAGTGGCTTGATATGTTAAATACTGTCTTCTGTGATCTGACTTAGCCTCTTCAAAGGGCATGCTTTTATTCCTAGTAAAATATGCCACTTCTRTATTGTGTTAAGCATTTTTAGGGTAAAAAACACAATACCAGTAAATCACTTGTGAAACAAACTGCTGCAATCCAGCGTAGTCCAGCGCAACAGTCATCTCTGTAAGAGGAGAGAGCAGTGCCATGGTGTAGATGATATACCAAACTGCCTAGAAGCAGAAAACTCTTTTTTTTTTTTTTTTGCATGTGAGTGCAGCAAACTCAGCTCAAAGGAGCAGAATGTATTTTTGAACTAGGTTTTGATAACACAAGCAGCATTTTCTTGGTATTTGCACTCAGCTTGGTGACAGCCACTATAACAATGCCCTTTAGAGGCTTCACCATATAAGCAAAAATATACTTTGTAATGACCAGAAGCRTCATGAAGGGAATTCTAATTTATATTGCTGTGTATTAGTTGAATGAAAATGCTGGTTTTATATTTAATGACTAATGACATGTCCTTACTTCATTATTATATTGATGCAAGCAGATGTGCTAACTTACAGGGGAAGAATTAAGATAGAAGGGGAAGTCAGAAGCACATTTATGATGCTTTCATATACGGAATCACATGAAGGGTCAGATTGGAAGAGCCCACAGTGAGTCCTCTGGTCTAGCCTTGCTGCTCAGTGACGGTCATCCAAGAGCACATGGCACACGATTGCATCCAGAGGGCTCTTGGTCATTTCCACTGAGGGAGACTCCACAGCCTCCCTGGGCAATCTGTTCTGGTGCTTGGTTGCTGACATTATAAAGAAATTCTTTCTCATATTTAAGTGGAACTTCCTGTGCATCAGTTTCTGCCCACTGCCTCTTGTTCTGTTGCTCATCACCAGTGAGAAACTGTCTTCTTGGCATTCCTCCTTTAGATGCTTTTAGACATTGATGAGGTCCCCTCTCAGTGATTTCCTCTTGAGACTGAACATGCCCAGCTCCCTCAGCCTTTCCTGTTAACAGAGATGCCCCAATTCCTTGATCAGTTTTGTAGCTCTCTGCCAGACCTGCTCCACGAACACCATGTCTCTTCTGTACTGAGTAGCCCAGAATTTCCATGTTTTTTTTTTTTTTTTCCTTAGGTCTTACAGGGCTTTTAATGTGCCAGTAATATAATGCATATATCAAGGCTGAGTGTGTAATGAGGTTTTTTTTTTTTTTTTTTTCCTTAGGTCTTACAGGGCTTTTAATGTGCCAGTAATATAATGCATATATCAAGGCTGAGTGTGTAATGAGGAAATGTTCAGTCACCTTCATCTTCCGTTGTAGGACACCATTTTCCTTAGAAAGGAAAGAAGCCAAACAACCCAGTGGCAGTTGGAACACCTGCATTTCCTGCAGCTGGGTGCTTAATGTGCCTTCATTGTAGGTTTCTGACTCCACAGTGGAGCTGGGCACTTGTTGATGGGAACTCTCAGTCAGTGTTTTAGTATTGTGGAAGAGGAGGTCTGTGATCAAAATGAAGAAGATTTAGAGGCTTTGGTAGCTGTTCAAGTGCTTACTCCAAATTGGAAGCCAGATTTGCAAGGACATGGGTAGTTCATTTATACAGCTGACTTCCTGTTGTGTGTGGAAATGATAGTGGTCTTGAGTTGTTCTTTTATGGTTCAGATTATTGGCATTCATAGCAATTGACTGTCGAGCTGCAAACAAAAACAAATTGCATGATAGAAAGTGCTGCATTTAGATATCATCTGTTGAAACACTTCTCATCTATAACCAAAGCGAAGAATAGCCATAAAATAGATAAAACAATATTTAACTTGTATTATTGCATCAGGTTTTTTTAAGTGTCTATCTTGTGCAATTTGCTGTGGTTTTTCTCAAGAGGGTGATCTGAGTCTGCTTCTCCTCTTAAGCTTACAACCTTGTGGAGATTTTTATCATAAACAAAGATTTAAAAAAACCTCTGAGCCCTGAGAAAGTAAAATTCTGTTGTAAATGGAAGCTGTAAAAATGCTCTAAATACTGTGTATAATGTTTATTCATGATACTTAGGAAATCATTTAAGTTGGTTTCACTAAATATTAAAAAATTATTAACTTTAAAATCTACCCCAGTCGTAGGCACTTCATTTGTGCCTGGTTGTGAATTTGAAGTCTTTTGAAAACTTCTGGTAGAACCTTCTGCTGTTACATGGATTAATTTAAGCTTGCTTGTAGTAAGTTTTTTAAGAAAGTGCCATCCACGTATGGGAGTGSTATTCCAAGAGAAATGCATGTCCTGGGTTTCTTTTGCATGTGCTAGCATTTTGACATACATCATGTGGCTGCTGCCACTTRAAAGAAATCCAGTCAGATATTTGTGCAGATATCCAGCACAAAGTTTCTTCATCACCTTGCTTCTTGGTGTTGGCCAGTCTGCCAAGCTCCCCACCAAGCACAGATGASAGGCAGCTCCCCTCCAGCAATCTGATAGGAGCAGAAACTGTTCAGTGCCTGGCCTGCCAGACGTGCACAGAGAGGGRGACATGCTGACCCGGCGGTGCTGCCTTGAAGGAAACATGGCATAAGGCAGAGCCCCTGCTCTGACAGCCATTTCTTGTTTCTCCCCATGGCATGTKCTTGGTGCTCCTGCAGCCTGTGCTGGGCAGTGACTTCTTCCTGCTCAGATTCTGTCTTGTGGTGCTGGGCAGTGCTCCTAGCTCTCCTCTAGCCCCCAGATGGCTGAACTCTGCTTAGTGCAGGCCTATTTTGTTTGATTTAGAACAGATTGAAGTGAGGATATAAATAATTAGGAGGATCGCTTGTCACAGTTTACCCAAACCCCACTCACCTGCTCGTTCACTCCACTACCAGCAGGACTGGGGAGAGAATCAGAAAGGTAAAAACTTGAAAAATCATGAGTTGAGATAAAGATACTTTAATAGGGAAGGCAAGAGCTTGTTCACATAAGCAAAGCAAAACAAGGAATTAATTCACTGTTTCCCATGGGCAGGCAGGTGTTCATCCAACTCCAGGAAAGCAGGGCCCAGTCATGGGTAAGGGTTATTTGGGAAGAAGGTAAATGCCATCACTCCAAATGTCCCCCACTTCCTCCTTCTTCTCCCCACTTTAATGTCCTGTGGGTGATACAGCGGACAAAGCAGCAATACCCTGGCCATCTGCCAACCCATGTGCATCACCATGGCTGTTATCAGAACGTTCCCAGGCACACTACAGAGAGGTGATAAAACTACAGCAAGCAGTGAAAGCAATGAGCACTGAACTTGGATCAAGAAAGCGAGCCCCAAGGCAAGCACAGGAGCCTGCTCATCACTAGCTAAACAGCACTGTTTAGTAATTAACTAGCTGTAAATTCAGTCTACTACATCCCAATCAAGTCTGTCCTTACCTCAAACTCTTTGAATCCCGAGTTAGGCATCAAACAAAATTAAGAAAATGAGGCTTGCAGAGATAGATTTGAATTCTAAAAATGTGTTATAGATTTGTTTATGTCGACTGATTTGTTACTATTGAAGATGTCTGTCTTTAAATGATGAGTTAACCATGATTCCACAGCAAAGTTCAAACTGTTGTCCCTCTTGGCCTGTTGAAGTGGCTTGTGTTTTCCTATGATGTATCACTTGGGAATTATAAGAATTTGTTTGTTTTTAATGGAAATCCAAAAAAGGAACAAACTTTCAAAATACGTTTTGACTTGTTTTTTTTCCACAGTTTGAAAAGACAGATTCTTCAGTTTGTGCCTTCAGTCTGTATTTAAGTGCCTAAATGATGTTTAAAAGGCACATATGACTTGAATGAACTTGTATGGCTTTTAGGGCCACTGTTGTCTCAGATTCATCAGGCCCTGTTCTGTTACATGCATTATTGCACTTCAGCAGAATTCCACTTGCGTGAGCAGTGGTAACAAATCCCTCTGTGTACGCAGTAATGCCAGAATGAGGGAAGRATGTGGTGTTGCACACGATACAAGTATCAGCTTGAAGGCTGTCTCATTTTTACTTCTTGGAARTGTCCAGCTTATTGCATTAATTTTTGCGCTAGGGAATCCATTGCTGAGGCTCAATGAGCGAGTAGGACATCTACATATGTTAAAAATATTAAGTCCTTCTGTATATGCTTTAAAAGTAGATTTTATTGAGTGTATGGCTGCTTCAAACTTGTTTCATAAGTACTTTCCGTAGGTAGGAAAGCACTTACATATATTGTGAACAAGAATGTCAGGTTTCAAGCTGATATGCAAGTCATTCTTTGTGTCTGTATGTACAGTGGTTGTTTTTCACTCAGGAAGTGAAGGTATAAAACAAGACTAGTTAGACTTGTTCTTCACAAGTTACACTTGTAGATAAAAACAAGCATTTTCTGCCTTCATGATATACACTTTTGAAGCAGAATTGTATCATATGTTGTGTGCAAGTAGTGGATTTGTTCTAATAATTATCTTAGTCTTAGAAGGCACAACTAGGTACACTTGTTTATATTACTTTGGAAAAAAAACCTTCAAACCAACCCAACATTCCCCTCATTACCTAGCAGCCTGAAAGCAGCAGCAGGCACTTGCAGTAAAACAAGCCTTTTTGTTTGGCTTTTAATTTCCTACCACATGTATCTCTTTCCTGTCAGCTGTGCAAGTTTGGTGAAGACGTAAATGTCTATTAAATACGTTAATTAAGATAATTGTACATTAAGCAGGGGGTTGGTTATGTATGGACACAGTCATGTCCCACAGTAGTCACACCTAATGARATCTTTGCCATCAGTATGGCAGCAATAGTTTGGATTGTTTGCATATGACAAATAAATACATTTCTGTCCAAGTTATAAACTGAGGCAGGTCTGAGTTTGCTGAGATAAACTGTGGTTGTCTTCCCACGTCTGTTCTCTSTTAAATGCTTAACTTCCAGGTCACCCTGTAGTCATGCTTGTCTTTGCTTTTACCCCTCTCTTTGTCCTACCTTTACTTTTCAACATTCCAGTTCTTTATCCTTAAAATACAGGCATGTTTATTTTCTTCTGGCATGCTTGTGTATGTGATTGGCCTACCTTTGCCCTTTATTCCTTCATTCTGTGRATTTAGAGCTGCTTTCTGAAGTTTCTTTTATGTGGTTTTTCAATGCACATACACATTGCAGTTTCTGGGAAAAAATTGTTCATGCTGTTCTGTGTTGGCTCCTCTTCAGTCAATATTGCTGTCTTACAAGGCAAGGTAAACGGCAGATAGAAATCACTTYGTTGGAACTAGAGGCAGACCAGAACTTGTTGAGTTTTCTTTGTCATGCATTACAACATGAATTACTCATCAGGTTTCTGCTCTCTTTTCCATGCTTGCTGTCTCACTCTTTGAATTTGCACCTTGAGTGTTGCTGCATTTATGTTGATTATAAGTGGAAAGGAGTTAATGAGTTYTATGTTTAACAATTACCTTTGTGGCACTAGCTGCTACCATCGTCTTCTACTTGTGCCTGCAGAACAACATAGAACACAGTGTAACACATTTAGAAAAATAACTGCTTCATTATGGGTTAAGTAAAACAGTGGTCACATACAGTATTATGGCCTTTTAACTAGCAGGATGCAGAAATGGCATCTATAAAGATTAGACATTWGCACTTTGAAAATCTGCAGTGTTCTCTGTGGTCTGGACTCTTGATGCTGGAGTGAAATGGGACTGTGGTGTCCCCAGGCATGGTCTCTGGACTGTCTGGAGAAGAAACCATTAGAAATCGGATAGCCAGCCTGAGTAAAGGGGCTGTGAGCTGGACAAAGACCATTTGTGTAGCTCCTTCTGCAAGGCCTCAAACTCCTTGAGAGAGTAGACAGCACCTCCCAGTTCAGTGTCATTAACAAATTTGCCCAAGGTGCATTCAGCTCCTGCACCCAGATAATTGGTGAAAATATTGAACACTACATGCTCTATAAGTGGGCCCCATGGAACACTCCCGGTCCGCAGCTAGGTGCGACCCCATTCACAGCAACCCTTTGAGCTCTGCCCTTCAGCCAGTTCTTCATTCAGTGTGCTGTGAACCTGCACGTGCCAGCTTRTTCAGAAGAACGTGGTGAGGGACAATATCAAAAGCTTCACTAAGATCCAGAAAGAAACCATCCAGTGCCTTCCTTTCATCTACTAGGCAAGTAATAAATTAGTTAAACAGGATTTTCGCTTTGTGAACCCCTGTTGACTGTTCCTGGTGATTGTATTGTTCTTTCAGTGTATTTCAAGGCCACCCAGTATTATCTTCTCCATAATTTTTCCAGGTGCTGAGGTTAGACTGACAGGTCTGGTTTCCTGGGTCTTTCCTCTCGCCTTTCTTGTAAATTGGAATAGTGGCTAGCTTCCTCCCTTGGGACCTCCACATACCTTAGGCAGATGATGGAAGGGTCCTGCTGTAACACTTGGTACCTCCTTCAGTGCTCTGGGGTCAACCCCTTTTGTTAGATGGTTTCTTTTGTATAATATTACACAAAAGTTTGAATTTTGCAAGGCTATCTACATTGTGGCTTAACACTGCATATTTGAAGTAACGTTTGTGTGCTTTGGCACRTCTGTGTGCTTGACACCTCCTCTGTCAAATTGTCACCTTTTTTTTCCTGTGGTTGTGAATTTGATGATTATGTTCCTTTTTTTTCCAATAGCTGAAATACTGCTTCTGTACATATTAAAACATAAACCACAGAACCATTTGCAGAGTGATCTATGTTACGTGTATAAAACCTTTGTGGTCAATAGCATATCTCAGCCTCTGCGTATTACTTTCAGTAATGTGATGTATTTGTGGTCTTGTTCTCAGGATGTGAAAGTTGTTTACTTTCCCTCTATATATCATAAAGTGAAGTGTGAACAAGCAGCAATCTAGAGCAGGTCAAATATGAGTTCCCTCAACATTTTGTAAAAGCTCGCAGAGAATACTAAGGGTGCCAAACCAGACATTGAGAAGCTGAGTAGTAACAGTTAAAATCAATTGAATGACCTTCATTTCTTTTCTTGAGTGTCATGTAGTTCAATTACAGGATCCTGTCATTTTCCTTCCCCTGCAGCTGCTCCCTTGATACCCGTATTGCCGTTGATGCTTGAAACAGGAAAACTGTAGATGCACAAGGAAAACTGTCATGTGGCTTCTTATTTTAGCATTGCTTTACTATATTACCTCTGATGTTGTTTGCTAAGCRTACTTCAGATGTGTTCCTCTACATGGAGAGAGCTTCAGTATTCAAATTCCTTACAGGTGTTTGTAGCTTACTTTGGTCATCACGGCTTACTGAAAACACCACTGGAGTGGCAGAAGTATCACTGTTAGAAATTCATGTGCAATTCAGGCTTTCCCTAACAGGCCTGTTGTATTTTGGCCTTGATGCTCCATCTCTGGTACATCTCGGCCCCCACCCACTCCAATTTCTGAACGAGAGAAATCTTCAGAATTAGGCTAATCTCCTCTAAGTTGAGTAAAGTCTTACTGTCTGTCTTGCTGGTTTGTCTGTAAAAGACTGACACAGGGGTACAATCATCACTGCTTATGAACTTGATATGGGCTGATGGACTTGCTTCCAATGTGCATGGATGATGGAGTGTTGTTGTGAAGAGGACAAAAGCTGTCTTTGCAGGAGAGATGAATAATGAATCTGCTTACAGAGCTCATAGGTGTTTGTACTGGTGACAAACGAGCTCATTAGGGGGGAAGTGTTTGTGGTTGTTATGTTCAGCATGTTTTCTTTTCCAAATAACTTAGAAGTGCATTTGGCTGTTCATACGTTTGCAAAAGTCTGTTTATCAAAGTGCAGTTGTTCTCTTTCTTCTAGTGCCTTCACCAATGGAGATGGTAATAACATCTGAAAATTTTAAAACAGTTTTGCATTGGCAGTACCCATCTCTGTCTGAAACTCCTCATTTTATTGTGGAAATCAAGCCTTACAAGTAAGTTCTTACTGTTTTGTTATTTCCTATACCTGATATTCTCTAGAAGCATAGAAAAGCAGTCAGTCCGTGGTAAATTCTTTTGTTTCTATGTGGTGAAGTCATGTAGGGTGAAGGTTGCCCAAGTGTAAATTATAGAAAAATTTGTCAAGTAACAGGATAGTTGAGGTTGGCATAGATCTCTGGAGAACATTGGGTCCAAACCCCTTGCTCGAACAGGTCATCCAAGACTATGTCCAGCTGGCTTTTTRATATCCCTAGGGGAGAAGACTCCACAATCTCCCTGGGCAATCTGTGTCCTCACAGGTTCTGACCACCCTCACCACCTCATTTTTTTATTACAGGCAGTGTATTGTACAGAGTTGTGCAGTTGAAATTATATTAACTATTACTTGATCTGTTTTACAGTTTAGGTCGCTATAAGAATGTCTCAACCTGTGTGAACACTTCAGCTCATTTTTGTGATCTCTCAGAGGAAATATGTGACCCTTACGTGTCTCATTGGCTTCGAGTTAAAGCTGTTGTTGGGTCACAGCAGTCTGAATATGTTGAGACAAATGAGTTTATTTTGCAAAGGCATGGTAAGTTGTATTTAAACTAAACCTTGTAATTTCTTCAAAAATTTAGGAAGTTAGTAATTAGTCTTTTTGCTCTGTTAATGCATTGCATTTGTAAATATCTTAAAGCCAGGAGTCCAGGGTGAAATGAAGTGTAATGATTACTTAGTAGGAACTTTCTGGTACTTGTTACCTGACTCCGTGGTATCTGAGAATTTGTTTTAGAATGTCTAAAGACAAGAAGGTGGTGCTGATGATGCAGTCTTGCATATTCTTGCCTGGTGCCCCAGACACCAATTTAGGGTAGGAAACGGTCACCAGACAACATGGATCTTTAGGCATCATTGAAGTAGTGATGTCTTGCTTGACATTAACATGCCATGTACTGATAGCTTCAGATATCTAGATATTATCTAGAAGCTGTAACTGGATAATTTAGTTACTAGTTCTTCATGTAAAACCTTCATATAAATCTTGCTTTGGGAAAAATCAGTCTTTAACATCATTACTGTAGAAGTGAATTTTGTGTCTACAGTCCAGTGTGGCAGGTCCTGGCATTGCCGTGGGCTGTACAAAGGGAATGAACACAGTGAGGAAAGACCAAGAGACTTCTTGTCATGCTTGCTCCATTCCCAGCTTTCAGACAGATCATGGCCCATGAGATTCTCTCTGACCTGGGCTATGCTTTGGCTAGAGCTGAATTTCTGCATTGCTGGAGCTGAAGGAATGGAGTACCTCTTCATTTTCTGCTATGATTCCATCCTCACCCAACAGGCCTATGACTTGAAGTAATGGCTGGTTTCTTCATAAAGGGACAGAAGTCATGGTAGTAATGCTGAGTGTGACAGTTTCCAGAAAATTTATAGTCATGTTGAAGAGAGACAAAGTCCTTTTCCCACTGAACAAGAAACTTATGTTCAGTCAGACCATTAGACACAAAAAATTCACATAGGCCACTGCCATGGGAAATCCAAATTTCAAAATGTTGCTCACGGTGAGATTTATTTAGCTTTTTGTATAGCTTTTGTTTCAGTACAGTGTTGTTTTTAACTGAGATGATTTATGATGGCATCTAGTCAGCAGGATCTTGTGTTTCGTTCTCATTCATGTGTATGTTGAATTGCTGTTAGTTTTTTTTCTGTTGTCAGCTGAATTTTTATGGCCTTATGTGTGTACGAACGATGAATTCCTTACCAGTGAAATTCTTCATGGACAATCTGTGTCCATTTTAGAAACTGATTAATTAATGTATCCAAATGCCTCCATTACTTATAAGCAACAGAGAGGTCTGACCACAACTTTGCAATATTAACTGCATGGAAATAAACACATAATTCTTCTCAAATCTCTGGTGAATTTTGGAAAGCAATTAATACCATATTTTATGTTAAAATCTTTGGTCTAATAGCAGTGGTGCAATGTGTTGCAGGCAAAATAGGACCACCAAAACTGAATCTCTCAAGACATGGTGATAAAATCATGGTTGATATTCACCATCTTGTATTCCCTCTTTCTTGTATTGAAGACATTTATTCAAAGCTTATGTACTTGGTGACTGTTCGGGATAGTAAAAATGAGGTAAGTTCCAAAAATAAAATTTAAAATTAAAAACGCTTATTTACCTAAAATGCCTATACGAGGGATTTACTCCAATGATACATAGAGCTAACAGATACCGAGAAAACAATTCAGTACCTAAAATGCTGAGTGCATTGCAATGACATATGTGAATGAAAGGTCTAGATTTTGTTGTCCAGATGAACGCTTACCACAAAAATTAGATTCTTGCATTAGCTATACAGAAGACAAGAGTTACCTCATCACATGCTGCTGTTTCTGTGTACATGCTAAAACATTGATAACTTTACTTGTGCCTCTCTCACTTGTCCAAAGAGACTTCTCATTTAAGAAAATAACCGTTCAAGGTATTTATACCAGTTTATTTAGCAATCATGGAAGATGAACTTGAGCAAAATTACAGTAGGTGTGTTTACTTAGAGTTGCCTTTTCATTTGCATTTAACTACAAGTTTTATAAATTAATTAGGAATGTGAATCTATACTATGAACCACAATTTTAGCTGGAAAATACCAAGGTCTGATTAAATACAACACCTTAAGGTAGCCACTAATCTGATGTTCACACAGCTTTTGCAAGGTATATGGGTGATCTAGGAAACACATCTAATAGTGTTTTAACATGTTTGGAAGTGTGGAAGGTACTGTAGCATTGTTCTTGTGAATCAAATGATATAACAAGTCTTCCATTTTTTTGCAGACTGAAGAGCTCTATGAGGACAACTGTACAATGCATAAGTGTAGCCTCAAAATCCCAGTTCCTGATGAAGTTTCCACTTACTGTATTTCAGCAACAGGAATTTTTGATGAGCTGATAGTTGGCACTCCATCAGAGGAAAGCTGCACTTCTATTCCTCTCAAGCAGACATTGAGTAAGAGGATTCTAATACTATAGTAAGAACATACCGAATCTGAAGACAGATCTGATCTAGCAAGCTATAGCCATGGGAGAATAGAAAAAATAGGGAAAGATTAGTCATTCTTTTCCAAATGCATTTTGATATTTCTGACATTTACAGATAATGTAATTATTTTCAAGTGACCCTGACTTCTTTTTGGGGTGTTTTTCCTGTGTTGTTGGTATCCCAAACAGTGTTTCCACTGCACATGATCACTGGTGTAATTAAAAAATCACAAATGGATCATTCACTGAGCTATGCGGTTTTCATAGGCATTGTCTCTTCTAGCAGCTGGCTTTTTGTTCAGCCTCATCACTGAGGAAGAAGTATGTAGACTTGATTTGACTCTGTAAACTTATGGTCATTAAAGTAAGGTATTGATGCCTTTTTCTTAATTAAAGAGAACAAAAGGCAGATAGTGACTCAGCTTTATGTCTCTGAACCTGTTACAAACATTGTAGTTGTACTTCATTATGGCAGAGATAAAATTGATAGAAGCAGTTTTGTTTTTCTTGCACACACAGGATCCAGGAGTATGAGTGACGGGGGAAGGCATTAAGAAGAGTCAGACTAGTGGAGTCCTACTAATAATTGTTAGAAATTCTGTGTTTTGGAATATTTCACATTTGACTCTTATTGTACATATACTCTGTGTAGTTATGTTAGTTAGTTTGCTATCACATGGATGATGTACAAATCTCATCATCCCCATCGTCATCCCTTAGGAACAAAAAATCAGTTGCAAAATTAATATATTTCTATAAACATGTAATTTTGTTTATATAAATTGAAAAGCTACTGTCATTCTAATTTTTATTTATTCCATAAAAATTTTATGAATTAAGCTTCCTTGAATGCAAAAAGGTTGTAGATTGACAAATTCACCCATTGCAGCTAAGCATTCTGAGTTATTACAATTTCTGAAGTTATTCATATAAATGATACAGCAGTGGCTTGTTTTTCCAAAATTCCTGGTAGATTTTGCTTTAACTTTTTAGGTACACATAGTATCATCGTTCTGTGTGTTATTATTGGGAGCTTGACTGTAATCCCGACAGTATATTGTGGCTGCAAGAAACTGAGGAAAAAGAACATAACGCTGCCCAAGTCTTTGGTAAGTTCTATAACTGCTGTATCTTTATACCAGTCTCTTGGGTTTATTTGATTGTTTTTTTGGTTTTTCTTTTTTACCATGGTATGTAGAAATTATGCTAATCTAATATTCTGATGGCCTTTGCAACCAGTTGCCTCTCTTTTTTTAGGGCTAGACTTCAGTCTCTCTTAAATTGAAGTAGCAGTAGTTTGTCTAGTTAAAAAACTTGATTCTTAAAAACTCAGTGTGTGTATACCTAGGCAGGTTTGTGTTCATTCCAGTAGCAGAGACACAAAACTACAGAATCACTGACATGAGAAGAAACTTTCTGAAGTCATCGTCCAACCCTTTTGCTCAACTAGAATCAACAAGAGCAGGTTACCCATGAACATATCCAGACCGCTTTTGAATACCGGCAAGAAAGGCAAATCCACAGCTGTTCTGGGCAACCTATTCCGATGCTTCACCACCCTCACATATTTTCTTGTATTTAGAAAAAGAATCCATGTGTTCATTTTGCACCCATTTCCTTTTGTCCTGTCACAGGAGTTGTGAGATTCCTTCATTAAATGGCAGTATTGGAATTCTGCTAATTGCTACAATTAGGGATGTGCAGAGTAAGGGGAGGGACCAATAGAGCTGCAGGAGGAGGGAAGAACGACTAGGGGAAGTCAGTTCTCACACTGAGCAGTTACAGGGAAGAGAGGTCAGCTTCTGTTCTGTCTTGAAAACTCCCTACAGCTATCTCTGGGAAACAGAGTGGATATTCCTTAAGGAGCAGCAGAACTCCTTGGTTTCATGTCAGGCAAGAGTGGAGTATCTCACAACTGTTGTAATGTTCTCCTGGTGTCATGTTAGTCACAAAAAATGAACTACCACAACTTCAAAGAACTGCCACCTGAGGCCGTAGTAGAGAGTAATCATAGCAAGAGTTTGTCATCTCAGTGGATGGAGGAAGTCTCATTTATAGGGGGAGTAGGCAATGATTTTCGATTCCATATTCTTCAGTTTCAAAACCGTTTAAAATGACCCCTCCATGGTCAATGCCTAAGATCCTTCCAGAGTCTGCATTCTTTGGAATAGAATATTAGGAGGTGAGATTGCAGTGACTAAATGGAGCTATCCAAGCCAGAGGTGGTCCCTTTGTAGTAAAGCAGTGATCTATTCCGCCAGCTTGTGCAGCACAAGGATTCATCTTGTTCTGAAATTGCATATACTTCTGGTCAGACAAAATGCTCTCTTAAAAATCCTGTTTCTTTCAATGGACTGTGATGGAGCCAGGGGACTAGTTTAGAGGTAGCTATTCGCACTGTAGGCTTTAAAAAATCARATGAGAGAAACCTCTCTGATGACATCTGCCGCTAGGCCTCAGTATGAAAACACACAGACTTGTAGTGTTGCTGGAGACTTTTTGTCACCTTCTAACCAGCATGTAATTATCTGAATATGTAACATTGTGTCCTGTGTACACACAACAGTAGTTTCTATAAGGACCTTCCATTGTAGCAGAATTTGGCTCATACAGGATTTCTGTGCTGTGTCAATGAGTCTGCAGTTACTTGAGCTTTCCATTACCGATRTGATATCCCATCCAAAGGATAAGGAAAAAGAATACCACAAATAGAAGATGCGCACCTTAATGCCTGTGAGCTTCCTGATGTGTGCTCCAACTTCATGCCTGAGCTCACCTTGTAGCAAACYCATTTGTGTGCCCATATTCTCATTTTACTGGGCAGTATACTTTGTGAACCACAGTCTGGTTCACATTCTACCTCATATTTTATTGTTATGGAGCTAGATGAAGCCTATAACTATTTATAATACTGTTAGCTAGGTGGTCAGGCACTGAGACTGTCTCCCCTGGGAAGTGGTCACTGCCTGAATCCTGTTCAAGAAGCATTTGATCCATGCTCTGAGATGTATGGTTTGACTTCTAGGTTGCCCTGAGTGGAGTCAGGAGATAGACCCTGATTCTTGTGGGTCCCTTCCAGATCAGGATATTCTATATTTCTGTCCATTTGAAGTCTCTAGTGACAAATGTGAGTTGCACAGCTCATGGAGGTGGTGTCAATACAGGTGTTATGAATACTATGGAAATGTAAAATGAACAGTTAAGAACTTATAAATAACTAATTTATGATTAGTAATTTAAAGTAATGAATAAACAATTTAAATAATTATTATAAACARTAAGTTTAATTATATGGCATTGTCTTTATAGACTTAATGTCCCTTAGAGCCTTTCACTGACCTTTGAATATGTACTAGGCATTTCTTTCTGTATAGGTTATGATCATTGTCCCTAACCTGACATTATCTGAAAATAAAAATGTCCAGGGAGTTTTTCTATCTGTTGGAAGGCTGAGCAAGATTTCCCACCTTAGGATCACTCTTTTCCAGTCTTCTGCTTCCTGGTGGCTTTAAGTAGATGCTAAAACATCATTTGAGTGACTGCCAGCAACTTGGAATTTTCCAGCAAAGAGTAACCATCAAGCAGTTCACATGCTTGAGTATATGCAAGTCTCATATACTCAGAGAAAAGAAAAATAATCCTTTGCCTGTCAGAGCTCAAGAACCTTTTTAGTGCATTTTCTATGCTGTTTGTGACTCCCAAGAATTATCTTTATCCTGCTTCCCACAGTGCAGCTGTCATTCGCTATGGGCAATGAATGATTGTCTTCATCAGAAAGCATGTTTGTTTAAATGTTATAAGCATCATTATAAACAGTAGGATCCTATCAGGAGTATGCCTATGTGAAGTAGGACAGATTCYTTTATGACACTTCATGTTAGTCTTCTCCCTGGATCAGGGGAATCTGATGTTTCAGCAGTTCAGCTATAGTTAAAACTTCCTTTTATTTATTTTACAAGAAGTATTACAAGAGGCTTCTCTTTACATACATCATCTTGAGTCATTGCAGTTTGTCCTGTGGTTTTTTCTGTATTAGATCTTTGTTCTAAGATTTGTGATAAGGGCTTACCCACTTTTAAAGGAACCTGGCCCTAACTTAGTGATATGCTGTGTGCATCTATCTCTCTGCTTTAACTTCGCTATCTTTTTCTTCAGTGYCTTTTATCTTTAAGTGGTGGCAAATATTTTTGTGGGTAGAAAACAACCATTCTATAAGAGAATGAACTAAAAGTTTAAGTTGAGTCTTACTTAAGCCAACTTTTCTGCTACCTGCTGATGCTTTCTCTGATTCTGACAGGAATGACAAGGCTGTGTTCTCAGTATTTGCTGAACACTTAAGGATATTCACAAAACACTTGAGAATTTTCTTTGCAGCTCTGAGGTTTTTTTTGTTATAGAAAGTGTATTTTTGATGTGGAGAAACTAATTTTTCTTGTAAGTATTGACTAGTACTTGTCACAAGTAATTGCCATCTTACAAGAGAGAAGCTGCTTCATTACTTTTGTGATTTTTTTTTTTTTCCCTGTGAGTATCTATGGGGGGCAGTAACGTGGTCTTCTAAATAAATGGACATAGCATTAATGTTTTGTGGAACTATGCAAAAACTACACCTATTTTTGCCATCATCATAATCAGATTTGAAATTGAGTTCTCAAACTCTCCTCCATGAAATGTACACCTGAAAACTWCTTGGAATTCATAGCTGGACATGTCATTAGAAAAGGAAGTTAAAGAATCTGTTAATTACCTTAACTGTTCAGGATTCCTTGGGATGTGTTATTTTTCTGTGCCCATGAGCCTGATACATTACAGCAATGTATCTCCCAGTGTCTTGAGGCAGTGAAAGGAAGCTAAAAGTCAAAGCGCAGGTGCTGTCATTGGAGATAGGAAGTTATGTGAGTACATGCACATGCCATGAAATCCTGCAGATATCCATCTTAAGCTCACTGGCTGGCAGTTTGCTTGTATTAGATAATGTGCATAAAAGAAAAATATTAACTTGCCCATAGCAAATACTTCTCTTCAAATAGTAACTGTATCTTAATTGCCCTTATGACTTAATGTCTTTTGAATGGCATTCTAGTTAGGGTAATAACCTGGGATTCTTTCCTTTGGAGCTGGAAACAACTGCATAGGTTGCTAAATTGTCTTATCATGACTCATGCCTCTTAAAAAACCTTTGGTACCAGGAAACCTGCAGGAGTTTTTTCTTCTGATTGCTTCCTTCTTTCATGAATGGGAMTAGGAGTGTCTTTGCACCATCTTGCCTTGGTCAAGAACTTGCCAAGACAAAAATGGGTTTCCTTTTTTGCGAAGTCTTGAATGTAGTTGTACAGAGAATATGTATTTTATCTTCAAAGTCTCTCCCTAAGTATGGCTAGCTCTCACTGTGAAATGCAAGACCTGTGTAGAATATGAGGCTATCCCTTTAACACATTTTAAGACTGATTTTTTTAAAGCTCTGTGAAAATCCTAAAGGGACAGAAGCAAGAACTCATTGGGTTTTGGTTTTAGCTTCAGTTTAGCATGTACTGGTATGGGGAGGGATGGAAAGCTGAAAATGCAGCTTTTAACCATAGTTTTCTGTAATATTTTAATTCGCATTCCTCAAGTATTCCATTTTACACAGAGAATTACCTTCTCTTATCACTTGCTGTGTGATTATTTGAGTCAGATTTTTGCTAACCCCCACCCGAAAAACTGTAAGTTCTGGTCCCTTCAGGATCAGTATTGTATAGCATAAGTATCCAACAGTTTGGATATATTTCCAATATACCTGTATAAAGAGATTCTCAAAATATACATAAATCCTATCAACTGTTCTTAACATTAACTATCTGCCCATTATTGATTGTTATCTGTTCCTTGCAACTAACTTCTGAGCATCTGCTCTTATGAATAAGTGGTTTCCATGAATTACTCTGAATATTCTTTATGTAGTATTCTGTTTCCACATAACAGAAAATGAAGATTCAGAGACATTGATGGCTGAATGGTAGCTAGTCTGTAGTGTGTCAGGAGCTACTTGAATGTACTTTTTACTAGTTTTTCAGTGGCAGCCCTAGATTCCCCAGGGGATTGCCTCRCTTAAGTGGTGTTCACACAGCTGCTTATAAAACTCACTTAGATGACTAATAGCTGCTCTTCAGATAGTGTTTGCTTGGCTTGTGGTGGTGGTTGTTTGTCCAGTTGGTTTCTCCAAAATGTAATGTTTTTATTGATACAGCTTAAACCACAGAGTAGCATCAAYAGGTATTAGGGTTACTGAGGGGAAAGATAATGGGACTGAAGTGAGAGATGAAGGCAGTTTCTAAGGAAGTCAGCACACCGTGAAAGAACGAATGTAAAGCTACAGTCTCACAACCTGTTAATCAGGGCAGACTCTTGAAAAGCACARTCAGAATGGATCATCTGGTTTTGATGGCCCTCTCAGTTCTAACACTAATACAGACTGGGAGGTTCTTTGTTCCTATTTGTAATTTTTCRTAACATCATTTTTCTTCCTCTTTCCTCCTCCTATATACATCTCTTTCTTCCTAATGTACCTCCATCTGTTTTTTCAGTCAGATTCTTTTTTTTACAAAAAACAGTGATTATATATCTTATTAAGAAATTTGCATATCTGTAATACTTGAGAGTGTGTGATATTCATACATAGTGAATTATGAAATTTGGAAAAGGACACAATTAACTCTTTCTTCCTAGACATTCTGTTATCTTTAGGGAACACCATCAAATAGCTGAAAATTTGCCCTACTTTATTTTTCATGTGTATGTATTCTTGAAAAGACATTAAAAAAAAAGGCCTAAAGAATCTAAAAGGCCTGAAGACGTATCATAATTGTGTAAGACAAGCTGGAGCAAACATCAAAGTTTGTTGCAGCGTTGAGGGRCTGCTTAGTGATTTTGTGAAATAAGTTGGGAGACTTCAGCATTGATAGGGCTACTGGGTATGTTGTTCACATCCCTCCTGGTTGAGACAGGTACCAGAAATTATCACAGCCACTCTACACTCATTAACTATGGACTATGAAAGGTTTCCCCGTCTGAAGAGTATATACACCTTTTTCTTCTTTTGCTGTTTTCCTCCATACTCAAAACTTCAAAATACGGTGGGTGACATGAAATGGATTTTATCCTTGCAAATGTGCCTGCCCAAAGAAAGCATTTTTGAGATCTTGCATACAAGTGTTTGTGGAACAGCTGAACTCATGGACATAGGCTAATGACCATGCCAGATTTTAATTTTGCAGTTTTTATTTGGAATTGATTATAATGKTGTTAAATTTGTTATTAAAAATGACTTTTTTTTTCAACCTTTAAACTCAAAAAGTGATTTTTTTTTTTTCATTCAAGGCCAGTGTGATGAGAAACCTGAACTCAGGTGCCTTACTGGGATCAAAATCAGAGGGGAAGTACATATCCGTGATTAGCTTCCCGTCAGATCACTCAGTGCTGCCAGTGAATGGTGAAGTAACCTTGCTGGAAATAGATCCAGAAGAAGAAACTGTTACTCGTGAGCAGAATTCCTCTGAAGGAGAATCTTCTGTCCTTYCCTCAGAGGCACCAGCCAAAGTAGAAGAGGTGCCTGTGCAGGAAAGCACAGAGGAGGTGTCTTATGATGCTGATGGACAAAATGGTGAAATAAAAGAGAGTTACTTCAGTTCTGACAGTAGCCAAATGGATACATGCAGTAAGTCTTCAGGGGCAGAGATTTCTACCACAGAAACACAGCAAACAGTCACTCCAAGCAGCTGCTTCATCGYTTCTGGCTATGACAAGCCTCATGTTCCATTAGATATGTTGATGCTAGATGTTGGTGAAGAACAGCCTGTGAATGCTTACAGGCCAACTGAGTAACCAGGATAACTGAAGTGTTTAACCACAACTCAGAAAGAGCAGCATTACTGAAGGTTATGGAAAGTCTGGGTTAAAYTCTGAACATCTACAAGTTGCACTTGTTCTGATCAGTACACAACTGAAAGTAGAGCYTGAAAATAGCATAAAAAGTGTGGGAAAGTTTTGTAATAACCCTTTTTAGAAATGCTTTTACATATGATATAACTCATTATTTCCTATTTGAAATAGTGCTTTTAAATAGTGTTTTTAGCAATACTCTGTAGAAAGCATAACAATTGACTGTAAAACAGCAGCTGTACCATTATTCACTTCTRCTTCAAATCCTTTTCGAAATTAGTTCAATGAGCGTAATGCTTAAAAAAATCCTTCATTTGTTTATGACAGACATGTGCAAGAAATTCTTCATGCACATGTCTGTCATATGTGAGAATTTTTACCATTACTGGAGGTATCCTCTTGCGTTATGTTTTTCTCTTGAAGAGTTTTTTTTTAATATTAAATGCTACTATTTCTTGTAAGTAAGAATATGCCTACAAGCTCTTCCTRTATATCTTAAGAATATGATTCCATGTCAAAGGAGTAAGAAGCAATGGCCATAAACTAAGAACACAAGAAGCTCACCTCAATATGAGGAAGAACTTCTTTGCATTGAGGGTGGTGGCAGAGCACTCAAAGAGGCTGCCCAAGGATATCATGGAGTCTCTGTCTCCGAAGACATTCAAAACCCACCTGGACACATACCTGTGTCACCTGCTCTAGGTGACCCTGCCTTGCRTGGGAGTTGGACTGGATGATTTCCAGAGGTTCCTTCCAACCCTRACAATTCTGTGAAAGTACCAGTTATTTGTTGTCTTTGCTGTTACTTCTGTACAGCAGCATCCATTTGGATCACCTAGTGACATGGGTARCCATGTCACGTTCTAGATAATGCCTTAGCCTCCAGAATGCCTTAGCAAGCTGACTGATCATCATTTGAAAAAAAAGTCTAAAGGGTGGTTGCACAAATTCTTTAGAAAATGTCCTCAAAATTCAAGAGCCTGCTTTCTTCTGGGGCATTTTAATCCTAATTTTTAGAACAATAGGTTCTTTAAATAGAAATCAATACAACTTCTAAGYATGTTTTCTAGCAGGATGAAAATCACTGTCATTTTTCCCCTTTTTATAACATAACTCAGGATTTATGCAAAATCACCCTCTAAAAATAGATCTCAAGACAACAGAAAAATAGTGTAGCTAAGCTGTACTTCATAAGTTGTATTGTCATCTGACAGCCTTCTGGATTTTGTATCCTAGAAACTAGTTTTCTTAAAAACTGAAGAACAAGAATTTTATATTTTCATATTTTTTTCATATTAAAATCCATGCAATCCTTTTATTTTCCTTTAGTCAAGATTTGATTGGTATTTTCTATTTGTAGGAAATGTTTAGAGCAATTGTTAATGAAGCTTAGTTCAGGAAAAAAGAAAGCTTTACRGGTAAAAGTTGCTCCATTTATGCAAAATTATGTTTTTGTTTTAAAAGACATTTTATGGGATTAYCAGAATTGTTAGCATGTTATAGCAGGTGATTTTAAAGGACAACCAGTGTCACAGTACTTCTGTCCTTAACAATTCTCAGTGACATGAGTATTCTTCAGGTGAAGTTGGCGTAAACTGCAATTTCAGGAGTGCTTCCATTCTTGTATATGTCAGRTGTTGACCACAATGGTACAAAAGATTTAAAGACAATAGCTGTTTTTCCCATCTCTGCTCACAGGAAGGTAACAAGATCATCAAAACCCTGCTAACCAGTTTAAGAGAAGCCAAATAAAGCAGGTGAATTTTGTAATTATGATGTCATGGAAAGCCCAGTTAGCATTTGTTAGCTGGCTGTGATTTGTTTCTGCATTATATTCAAGCATAGTGAGATCCCCTAGCAACCTTTTCAATGTCATGTTCTGGRTTGAACTCTAGAAGGCAGTGGTTAATGACTTACTCCTTAGGATCCACTAATGTGTAGGTATCTCCATGGTAGAAGTGCAGAAAATAACTCTCTTTAGAAGCCTACAAGAAGGCTTTTTGAAAATCAGCATTAATTGCACTTGAAACTWCAACTAAACTGACTTTCCAGGTAGTGATGTGGTCCATCACTGAAGCTTCTATCAGGCTGTCTACTAAGGAGATGAGCAGCTGCATCTTGTGCAGAGRTTGGAGTTGATATAACTTCTTTCTGGGTTCGGAGGTTTGATGATAAACACGAATTGTAGTAAATACCTCAGGAATTTATAAATGTCAGAAAAGTGTTTAAGTTAAACTTGTCTCTGAAGGGATAAAGAGGGCATTAGAAACTGTGAAGTTAACCTTGTTTTTTGGGAAGAAGTTTCTGATCAGACAATTTGCTGAGTATTTTCTTTGCAACTGCTTAGAGTATTTAACCTTGCAACTGATAGCTTGTTTTCCTTCTGTCAGTTTTGTCAAAAAAAAACAAAAAACAAAACATTGGTGTTCTCCAGGAAGGTCAGGAATTAGCTTGGCAGTTGTTGGATTTGATGTATCTGCCTCAAAACCAAGATTCTGTCAGAAGCATGTAATTTTTTTTTTTTTTAAATTAGATTTACATTGTTARCAGTACATGTGAAAACCCTAGGTTAAGACACAGAGTCTTGGATTTGTGTGAGCAAAAGTGTTTCATTTTTCTGGAGGATTTTCCTTTGCTGACATACTGGAAGAGGAATGCAGATAGACACATTTGAAAACCAGGTGACTATCTCAGGTTCTTTTCCCCCTGCAATACAACTACATTGTACATTCTTCTGAATCTTTACAGTCACATAGAGTCAAATGTGAGTAAAAGGGCTCAGCCAGGAGCTAGGAGATCGTTAAGAGCACTGATGTTAAGATCAGTTAGGAAAGACACAAAATTATGTCATAGGCATATGGGAAACATTTGGCATGGGAGATAGTCACGTGTATTGGAAAGGCAGTGTTATTTTGTAAGCTGAGAATCAAGAACAGTAGTATGAGTGCTTTGTACTATAATACATACACATATATATAAATAAATATGGATATGTACAACAGACCTCTTTAAATATCACAAGGTTCTGAACTGTATTACAAAAGCCACTGAATTAGCACCATCCCTGCAGTCTGTCCTCYGCCTGCTATGTACTTAACAAGTAACCAGTAGCATAGGGATAGTTTAGATGGATAGTTTAGGTGTTTAAATTGCTCAGGCCAGCTTGCAGCTTTTGTATTTGTGAAATAAAGAAGTTAAATGATGCACAAAGCACAGGATTCTTTTATTAGCTGTGACTAGCTGAAAATGGGAGGCCACAGTGAGACAAGGATGAGTTTCTGGGTCAGTAAGCACTGTTATCACTGGTCCTGTTTTAGCAGTTGCCAGTAGTGGTGTTGAGAGCCTAAAACTAGTGCACAGTGGTGTCTCTGGATAAGATCGAGCAGCTTGCAGTCTGAGGACTTCTTGGGACAGAGAAATGGAAGTGCCTTTCCAACTACAGCTAGTTAGCCCTGCTTTTGCTGTTCTGTAATACCAAATATCTGAGCAATGTAGTTGGGAGTCTGTCAGGTAGTATTTATACATTTTCACCTAACAGAATTAGTTTAATTAATTTTCTTGTGATGAAGTAGTTTGTTTGAACTTCTGAATATTCATACATAGCACCTTGATCCAGAATATGAGGGTGCCTAACATTTACATATTCAAAATAATTTCATATTTATGCCTTTTACAGACCTATCAGGTATTGAGTATGACACACTTAGRAGGTTTTGCCACTTCAAACTTTTTCAGCTGATTTTTACTCTTGTCGTGACTGCTTACCATTCCTCCCTTCCTTGCTCCTGAAGATGATTTGGGTGATGATATAATATCAGACTCCAGAACATTACATCCTGTGAAAGAGAACTTCACAAAACTTGGACCTCATAACTGACATTTATAGGAATTTCTTTAGTTCTTGTTCTTGAGTGGACATTTAAATTTTTCTTCTATTAGATCTTCAGTTAATAGTGAAGTATTGTGGCAGTACTGCCTGCTGGCACAGAAATGTCAAATTTACTTTTGTGTGGTTTTCCACATAAGTCAATAATGTAGTTAAAAAAAATGTCAAATCTGCTGTTTCCACATCTATGGAAACAAGAAAACATGTAGAGTCCCAGTTGCCTAGAACAGACTTTCATCTTTTTATGTAGTCCTTCACTAGGAGATTGCAGGAAAAGAAACTTGCGTGAGAAAACCTGTTTTTCTTAGGGTTAGGAATAACCGGTTGCTCTGAAGTGGTTCTGTGTAAACAGCTGAGAATTAATAAATAGAGATGTACTTGGTTCAAATTAATTGTTTCAGCATGTCTTAAAAACACCAAAAACCCAAAAAGCAAAAACACAACCAAAAACAAGAAACCAAATAAAAAGCACCTTCCATCTTGGGAAAAGATGACCTGTGTAGATTTCTTTAGTATGATTTCTTTATAATTCATTGCTTAAACGATGAAGTTCTTGTTTTTTAATACRCTTTCTGTATTCTCTAAATGGATGTAATCATTGGGCTGAAATCTGTATTTCCTGTAAATAGTGTACATTTTAAATGTTTTTATATGAGAATAAAAAATTAAGAAAAATGTGTGTCCTTGGTGCTTTGTGACTGTTAGCTTTTTTTTTTTTTTCTGAGCACTAAACCTGCTTTTGAATCTGTCTCAGTTCATGTTACCTATGTAGCGTGTTGCTGAGAATCAAAACACTGGGGGAGATGTGTGTGGCCCATCTGTGTGTGTGGCTGTGTCCTACTGACCATCTCCATCATCTGTATTGCAATTTCCCTTCTGCCTTTTGGCATTGATGCAGTAACTTAAGTCCAGTTCTATTGCTTGAGCCCAGGGACACTTCCTTATGTTCTGTTTAAAARTTGTGGACAAGGATTAAATGGTCAAACCATTTGAATGGATTAATTGCTAAAGAGTGATGAAAGCTGGTCTTCCTTGACTGCTACTGTTCATTAAAAGTCCAAATTATCACAGAAGTTTTACTTGTGTGGTGTTTCAGTTTCTGCTGTCCAGCCACAGCTTGAAAGAGGAAAAGAGTTATAAGCAAATGACGAGCAAGCAAACCAGGTGGTTCTGCCACCCAGCTTGCTATGTGTCCTGCAAAATTGATCCTGTAGCTGTCAMATACTTGCAATGTGCAGAGTACAGCAGTAAGAATGTCGGCTCTGATCTGGGGTTTTTTTCTGTGCTTATAGCACTTGAATAACACAGACTCAACAACTTACACCCCTTCAAAAATATCCTTTCACAGAGAGTAAAYACAATGCTTTCAGATTGAAAGAAAACAAAAATAAATACACTTTGTTTTGTTTCTGGGTAGGACTGTTATGTTTTGTGGTGTATTTTGCAAGTTGATAGCAGCTCAGTTAATTGCAGGAAGGGTGGAGGGCATGTGCAGTTCTGTTCCAGAAAACAGGAATTGTATGTAYGGTTGTGTGTTTGCTACCTGGTTTGGTAGAGTTGAGGCCTGTGGAAATCTGCTGCAAATGCGACTCTGAGATCAATTACAACACATAAAGAAGGGTTGCAAAAGCTTGCCTGAATGGCTAGAGGGCAGTGGTAGCAAGGAGATAGAGACCATCCTTGCCATTTTTCAGTCCCTTCTTTCATGTGGCTTCGTCCCAGGTGTCAGTCTGGCCTTACATCAGCTTTAAGTATAGTACCACCAATTCCTACTCACAACCCTGCCCCCCAAATCTGAACAGAAATTGCAATAAAATACTGTGAATTTGAATGGTGAATTACAAAAAATT
This sequence comes from Malurus melanocephalus, assembly GCF_030028575.1. NCBI lineage: Eukaryota > Metazoa > Chordata > Aves > Passeriformes > Maluridae > Malurus > Malurus melanocephalus. The sequence continues at coordinate 1,820,350 of NW_026623368.1, forward strand.
GGTTTACCAATTGCTTCAGGGTGTGCAGCAGAACAAGCAATTTTAATTGAGATACACCAAACTTTGTTTCCTGTAAGACAAAGAATTTGGAACAATGTTGTCTTTGGAACAACGCGTTTTGTCCATAAGAATCACAGGGTGATCCTAATGGTTAAATGGTCACGTTGCAGTAGACTCGAAACTAACACCTSTGAGAAGTGTGAAAACCAGTTGTTAACCTGTGGAGGGTTCTGTCCTTAAAGCTCAGCATGCCTGAATTCCTGAATTCTCAGAGAGTATCCACACGAGATCTGTTACATTGCCTTCATTAAGAAAAAAAAAAAAAATAGGCTTATAAAACTACAGCATATGTACAAAATCAGTAGATGTTTGGAGGTGGTGGTGGTAAAGATCTTTGTAAGAATGGACTTTCTGGTCTAGAGTTTGCACTCCTTGGGTGATGGAGAAATGATACTGAGGATTCAAAAGACAACCACAGAACCAACCCACAGGCTAGAAAGTGTGATCCTTGCAAACTTCTACTTGCAGAAAAGATGAATGAAAGGCAGTTTCTTTTGGGTTTTTTTCCTTCTTTTTCTTTTTTTCCCTTGCCCAGGGAAACAACTGGAGCTTGTATCTTTCCAGATTTTATTGCTCAAAGTGGCCACCACAAGTGTTTGCTCCTTCTGCAGCCCAATTTTTGATGGCAGCTGTGGAGGCAGGCATYCCAGTTGTGTCCATCTTTTCCCGAATGCAGGCCTGCCACCCCCGTGYCCTTCCTGTGCTGTGTGCTGAGTCAGCCCAGTGCAGTCTGTGATCTGGACAGGAATTYGGTGATCAGGCACAGAGGCTTCCAATCACTGCCTACGAAAAAAAACAGTGTGTGGGTCACATCCTTCCCACACTACCAATATTTCGGGAATTGCCTCAGCTGCCTCTGGTGGCAGTGTGTCAGAGAGCACTGACACTGCCAAGCTTTGAGCCTTTCTTTACTTTAGTAGGTGGACCAAGACCATATGAGCAATGTTTGTGTTGTACCTCTCCTGTCTTATCTGTGGTTTCTGTTGGCTGAGTGAGCACTTGGCACCATTACAATGCTATGAAGATTACCTAAGCAAAACTGATAAATTATGGAATATTAATTCCACGTGTCTCCAAGCTGGTAGTGTTTTTGTCTGCAGATGATTTGGTGAGGGATCCACAACCTCCAAAATGGGTCTTAATGGGCTTAAATAAGCWACAGCTCTCCTTAGTGATAGGGAAAAGAAAATCCAATGGCTTTGCAAGTGAGAAAAATCAACWATTTTAAGGGAACTTGTCATTTAAATAGAGGGTTRTGAGCTGTTTTGGGGTTTGGTATTAATTTCAGTTCCTAATGGATGTTAGTGTTGGTTGCTAACTTCCTGGTCCATTCAATGTGTTGCACATTGTTAAATAAATACTGCATGTGCAAATAATGACTTTTGAGCCTTCAGCAAATCTTCATCTTTAATATGGTCAAACATCTCACTATCTAGATGCAGCTACAGCATTGTGAATTTGTAACTGTAAGCTTTAAAATGTTTATCCATGCTCTCTAACAGGGAGAGGTGAACAGTTTGTACCTGTGGGTGGGAAGCAGGGAAGGCACACACTGTGCAGTGAAAGTCTGCGTTGCTTCCTCAGAAACTTCTCTATAGGAACTCGTGTGATGCAATGTCTCTTCCCTACAGAGCAGGGAAGAAAAATCCAGAAAGTCCCTCCTGCCTGACCATGGGGGTTTTCTTTGCTTTCATTTTAATTGTTGTTTGTAGTGTAGTGATTCATTTTCCTYGTCCCTGCTGAGCTGGTGAAGGGCTGCCCTGCTGCACGTGGCACACCAGAAGGAGCTGAGGGAGCTGGATCCCTTCAGCCAGAAGAAGTGGCACTCAGGAGGGATTGAACAGCCAACTAYAGCCAACTGTAATATTTGCAGAAATGGCAGACTTTTCTCTGAAGCCCCCAGTGAAACCAGCTGTCATAAATTGCCGCAGAGGAATCCCACTAGGATATGTAGGAGGAAACTCACATTAAAAGTGGTTAACTGGGGTAAAACTGCCATTAGCCCTGACCTCTAGAGCCCCCCTCCAAGCCAGGTTTTCCTGTGAGTCCACACTGGCTGTTTAGAAAAGAGTGAAAACTRTAGGTCTAATTGTAAATAGTCTTTAGGTCTGGAATAACATGAACCACTCAGTTCCTTCTTGGTTTTTTTTTTCTTTAGGTCTGGAATAACATGAACCACTCAGTTCCTTCTTGGTTTTTTTTTT
>NW_026623368.1:1822669-1852786 GCF_030028575.1 Malurus melanocephalus
TTTTTTTTTTTGGTGTGTGTGTGTGTGAAATGCCACGTATGAGAGAGAATTGCCTGGCCTCTGCCAGTTACTAGAAGTATTCTCTGTATGCTTTGGGAGTTTCTCCYCTGTCTTCATCCTTCCACATCCTCATCCAGGCTCACCCTCACATCCACTGCAAGTATCAGAGACTCACATCTGAAAAGCCAAAGGTCATGCTACAGTAGCAGTTTCAGGGTCACATTTTCTCATCTTACGTGTGGGAAACAGTTCATTCAAGGGGAAAAGAAAAAAAAAAAGAATAACAAGGTGGTTCTTTCAAATGGGATGAGTCAAAGTGGCTTTCAGCAAAAATGTACTTGACTTTTACTTCTGTRTAACAATAACCTGTCCTGAATGTTTACCCAGCATTCAGATAAGTTTCTTTTTCAGCAATGGAAAAAGTTCTCATAGCCATGGTTTTCTATGCTGGTTCACAAAAATATCGGTTCTGCTGTTTCACAGGGGTTTGGGTCAGAAAGATGCTTCAGTGTAAGCTAAGATGAGTTAGAAGCATAACTACTTAAGTGGATTCTGCTGGGCAAAGTAATACATTTTAACTTCCCATTTCTTCAGAAAGTGCTGGTCAGAATACCCTTAATACTGTTTATAAAAGTTCTCTCATTTTAAATATCATTGCAGTGTGCATCATCCTGTGTTCCTCAACAGTTTACATTTTGAAATGCACTATTAATGCATGTTCTGAGACACCAACATATATGAATGTACGTGTCTGTGTTTGTGTGTGTGTGTGTGTGTGTGTGTGTGTGTGCAGCTGGTCCTTCTTTGATCGTAGTGATTTTTATCCCACAAAGCACTTGGAGCAATGACTGAGGCTGATGAGCAGCCCAGTGTTGCAGGCACTAATAATCTGCTGTTGGGGCAGCGGCTGTTCCAATGACAGCAAAAACGATGTGAACAGTTACCATTACTGCAGTGCCCGGTCCAGCTGCAGATAAAGCACAATCAGAGTGCAGCGCTCAGGAAACCCCGAATTTTCCCACGTGATGGGCGTTTCTTGCCCCGTTTCCACACGTTGCAGCCTTTTCCGAGCAAAACCCACAGCTGCCCCTCAACTCTGCCTTCCTAGGAGGAACCACCATCAAAGGGAACTTGGACTAAAGTCCACACATAGCTCCTGGCAATGGGCTGCTACCCGGGCTGTGGGAAGGTGTGTTCAATTCAAGTAAACAAGTACGCRACCTGTGACTAAACTTTGGTGACCTTTTAGTTTGTAAAAGGTCCCTATTCCCGCACTTGAGCTCATATAACATGATGAAATACTAATTGAATTTGGTGTGGGGAACTACTTAAAGGTCACAGGATTTTAAAATGTGTTTGGGAAACGGGTAGATTAAAAATTTACAGCCAGAGATAGACTTTCAGACTACTATCTTCATTTTGGTATGGTGATCTTTTCTTCATTTTTTTCTCAGTTCTTTAATTCCCTTAATTTGTTTGACTAATTAATTATTCAAAGTAACACAGATAGCATTTTACTATAAATGCTGTAGGTTTGGTGCTGGTCTAATGAGGTGTAGGTGATCAGCTGAACTGAGAGCCTGTGCCCATCTATCTGACCAAGGTCAGCTTCTTGATTCGATGTTTCAGTTTGTTCAGTATAACTGGTGGCCTTTAAATAAAAGAATACCTTCATTTGAAACAGAACTTACATTTTTTTAACCTGACAAGTCTTCTGTTTTCACCTTTTCTCAAAGTAAAGAGGATTTCCTGACAATTTTTTTTGTTTGCAGACAGGTACACTTCATATCCATTACTCCTTTTGTGGGAGCTGTTACACAGGGCTATGCTAAGTCTTACAGGATAGTGTTTGTTTCCTCTTGCTTATCATCATGAGTTTGCAAAAAGACAATGCCTCCTGACTTTTGTTTAGTTGCAGTAGTGCACAAGCAGTGAAGTACCAGTGGGTGTCAGCATCGGGGAGCTTTTGGGGAGGGAAGGTTGAGGGGCAAGGCTAGGCCGTAGCCCCATGTTCACTAGCAGAAGCTTACTTGTCTGAGTTTTCCATTCATCCCAGGAGCACAAAACTCATCTCCCACCAGGCAGGCATGCACGTGGCATTAAAGATTTGCAAGCACACGGTGAGATTATTTCCACTGAGGAGCTCTGGCATCCCCAGCCCTGGGGCCAAGCTTGCAGGGATGCACACATTGGGCATGATATCCCGAGGAGAGCACTGACAAAATACCAATATTTGTGCAGGCAGTGTTACAGCACACCTGCTSCAGCCCAGGGCTATGATTCCGGGCAGTCTGAGAGTCCAACCCAGAGTGGCACTTTGACCCCATGGGCTGGGTTTACCTGCCCAATCCCTGTCTGGAAGCTGGCAGTCCTGCTGTTTCCCCAGCCTCCCAGCATCTCCCCAGCTGCCAGCGTGGGGTGMATGTGCTGCCCAACAGGCAGCAGCGATTTCACAGCCCCTCATTCCTCCAGTGATACCCTCCTAAGTGATGTCCTGCACGAGCACCCCTGCAAACTCCATCTCTTGCTTTTGACCCAAAGGCAGTCCATCTGCCCCATGGGTAGGTCTTTTATATGCTTGCAGCAAAATGTTTTGTGTTCTTCAGCTCTGAGCAGCTAGTGAGCTGAAAAATAAATAAATAAATAAATAAATAAATAAATAAATAAATAAATAAATAAATAGATAAATGAAAACTTTAAGCATGGCAAGCAAGCAAGCTTCTGTGACAAATTTATGGCATAAAGCAATACTGGCAGACACCATCTGGGAATTAGTGTCTCTTAAAAAAGGACCTTTTTCATAATGGCTTGATTCATAATTAGTTCCAAACTTCAGTGTGACCACAGCTGCCAAGAAAGAACAATTGCTCATGTTCAATTCAGAGCAACTCATATGTTTTCCAGCTAAATTAAACCAAAGCCAAACCGGGGAATTTGGAAACCACTGAAAATAAGGGGAACTCTGGAGTGCTTAACAATTACTTCCTCATAAGACATGCCCAAGAGGAAGAGAGGTGCTTTTCAGTCATGGAGCTGCTCTCCTAAAMATGAGGAGGATCATGCTTTCCTTCCTCTGCTTACTGATGCACCTGCTTCAGGATGAGACAACTTGTAAGTAAGGGCTTTTTGCTCTTTTCCTGTGTGGGAAGGGAGAGGGGGTGGGAGGACAGGGCTTGTTATTGAATTTTTGGATGAGTGAAGAAATCTCTGGATCTTTTGTTGGATTTCAAAACCCAGTCAGTTTCAAATTAGTTTTTTAAATCTTTTAAGGTTCTGAAATGCAGACAAAATGAACATGTTGTCCAGTAAATTTATTCATTACTGTATTACCAGTTGCAGGTCAGCCAGTACAAGTCTTACCTGATTCTGTGCTGTACCAGGGTAAAAGGTGCTGTCATCTGGGTCGCAAAACCCACAAAAAAWTTAGGATTTGGATGCTTCAGAGAGATTGATAAATGAATCTGTTTTAAGTAATATTGCAGTTTGAAAACAGATGATCTTGAAAACTGTCAAACAGCTTTTTCAGTGATGCAGACAGGAAAAGCGGTGAAATTCAGGTTATTGTTYATTAGGCAGAAACTTGTAAACCTGACTGTAGCAACAGTTAAAGAGCTATAATCCCTTGAGGTTACAGCTGAGATGTGGAGTAAAGATGGAAAGAGCATTTGACTTTTAACTATTGATGGGGCTGCTCACTGCAGATTCTGTGAGTAGAACCGAAGGGTTTGTTCCCTGGAATGTGCATGAGGCATCTTTCACAGCAGCAAACTCACTGAGGAAAAAGATAACAACAAAGAAACAAAGAAAAAATAAAAATAAGAAAAAAACAAACCCAAAGCAAACAACAAAAAAGCCCCACCTCCAAACACGCAGACCACATAAAAGTGTTCCTTTCATAGTACTAAATGTACTTCTCTAACTCTTGATCTCATGGCTTGGAAAGTTTTGAACATGAGACCCAGGAGATTTAATTTCCCTGCATTTCTGTCATGAAACCAAATGGTCTGTAGCAATTCCAGGTCCGATTCGAATACGGAGAAGCGTGTCTGTGACAAACATGTCATGTTATCATTCCTTACCATTCGCAGCGCTTTTAGTTTTGGGAAATCACAACCTGCAAGACTCGATTAAGCCGCAGAAGGTAGAGTTTCATTCCTTAAACTTCAACACCACTTTGCATTGGCAGCCTGGGTGGGCCAGAGAGGCGAGAGACGCGCTCTACTTTGTGCAGTATAAAGTGTAAGTACCTGGGCCTTCCACTGTGCTGGGGCTTATCCTTGCTGGGCACATCTAAGGGATTTCTCAGGATATTCTCATTCCTGGGGAACAGTCATGTCCTGTTCGGTTGCAAGCTCTCAGTTGTTTCTGCACTTATCAAGCAGCATGAGGTAGGCAAGGAATAAACAACTCCAGCAATGTGCTCTGCACCCTCATTGCACCAGGGAGTTGAGAAAAATGCAGTTTTCAGGTGACCTCTGAAGGTCACTGGGTCCAGCCACCTGCCTGAAGCAGGTCTAGGTAGGTCAAGTTCTTCTGTAATAGGACATTTAAGGTATTTCAGTGGCCCACCTTGCCCATAACACTGCCTGAGGCAAGCTTAAGGCAACATTAGGGGCTGGTCCTCAGGGTCTGCTCCCTTCCTGGCCCACTGCTGAGTGCCTGAAATCATTATTGCCCTTGAGAAATAGTCTGGTGAAATCCAGCATCATGCCCATGGTTGATCACACTGCTAAGCCAAAGCTTGCCCGCCTCTCCCCTGGGGCAAGTCAGAGGGAGTTTCCTACAGGGCTGGTGACCATTGTCTCTGCTTTAGATTTCTTTCAGGAAAGATAAAAACTTGTAGCTCCCAAATGCCCATGAAATCARCCTTCCCTCTCATCAGACTGAAGGCAGTCGATTTCCACAGCAGAACACTTTCCAGTGCYACTGGAGTAGAACAAGCTAAGAACCTGCATGGACACAGTCGGTGATTCCTAAAGTTTACATCCWTCCTCCTCTTCCTCCATAGGTATGGGCAGAGCACGTGGCAAAACAAAGATGAGTGCTGGGGGATTCCAAGCCATGTCTGTGACCTAACCCATGAGACCTCTGCCATCCAGGAGCCGTACTACGGCAGAGTGAGAGCYGTGCTGGCCGGTGTCTATTCCAACTGGAGCCTCAGCTACAGATTCACTCCCTGGCGAGAAAGTAAGTGCAAACATCTGTGTCCCCCAGSAAGGAATTTGTTCTTCTGTGGCATGGAACGTGTAATTTCTTCTCACAGTTTGCAAATGTGAGTAATCCTTTTCTAGCCACAAAGCTGTACCTGTAGAAGCGAGTCAATAGCTCTCACGTGAAGTGTTACGCCAAAGTAATTCTCCCCACACTTCAAAGCCAAGCGATTATGTCTAAATAGCCATTTAACAGTAATTAGGAGATAAAAAGATCCCTTTAATTCAACTTCTTGCTCTGGGCATGGAACTATACAAATTATTTTCAGGCATTTTTGGAGCTGCTGGAAGGATAGGACTCAAGATCATAAAAAAGAAAGCATTCTTTGCTTAGTGGGAAAAGAAAGAGTAGAGCGGCCTGCTGTGTGGCCACTATTGTCCTCATATTTATGTGTTTTCCTGACTGCAGGAAAGGACATAGAAGGGCCATGTGCAAAGCTTTTGGTTAGTACAGTGCCCCAGTATGCTAGAAATATAGGACTGCCCAAACACTGAGCAGTGGCATTGTACCCACCAGCAAGTTTGCCATGAATTAACCTGTTTTCCGTCACTGGTCAACGCAAAATTGACCTGAACCCTTAGCTGTGTATAACCAAGCAGATTGCAAGATATTTGAAAGGGATGATGGAAACGGCATCCTTGGCACAGCTGAAATGGTTCAGATGGATGTTGTGTGCAGTCCAAGCACACAGACTAATAYGAGGGAAGAAGATAATCAGGGCAATTTTGGAATTTTGCATGATCGGTCAGCACTTAGGAACATGCAGCTCTAAGGAATTTCAAAAAGTTTGGCTCAAAGGCAGTTTTATAAACACAGGAAATGTCACCTCCAAAATAACAATAACCAAGCAATAACCACCATTACGTAAGAGTTTACAAAGTGCTCCCTTAAGAGGAAATGCATCATAATATATTGTTGGTAACTTGAACATTTGCTGAACAGGTTCAAATTGCATTCTATGAAATATTATTTACTAATTATTATTGTGTTTATAACTTGATCTTTATTCCATAGCTATAATAGGACCTCCAATGGTAACTGTGGTTCATAGCAACAAATCCATAGCAGTAAAGCTCCAGGCTCCACGTTCTCCTTATAAAAGGAAGAGAGGCAGCAAAATACCAATGACAAATTATTATGATCTGGTGTATCACGTCTTCATAATTAACAATTTGCTAGATGAGGTAAGAGTACCTTCAGATATGAACGTTTTACCATTGAAAAGCCAGGAAAGTATGGGCATACCATACTTGTTTTATTGTTAAAACAAATCAATTGGGATCGGGAGAGCAGAGATGACTGTGCAAATATTTGAAAACAAAGTAGCTTGTTTTTCAGGAATTGAATTTGATTGAATTGAGTTGTAATTCCTCCCCATATTATTTGTCATCAATTGAATACTTCGTAATCTATGAACTAGATTTAAAAATTGGGACAGGAGAAGAATTTGGGGGGGGAGGGGTTCTTTAAAAATCATAAATTAATTATTAGTGCTGCTGACTTTGTGTAAGTCCATGTGCTGTTCTGCATCCTCTGTTCTCATCAAACTTTACTSACAGACACATTTGCTAAGGAAATGTGCTTGACTGGATCTTTTTTCTCCACTCTGTGTGAAGCAACACAGAGTCCTRGTGTATGAAGGAAAAGACAAGGTTATTAAAATACAAGATTTGAGGCCTGGAGTCAGCTACTGCATCGTGGCTAAAACGTACGTGCCCGTGCTGGACCGCAGCAGTGCCCACAGCAGCAGGCAGTGCACCGTGCTGCAGTGACAGGGGTGGCACCTCTGAGACAGGTAAGTCACTGCTGAAACTGGAGATGACTCKGGAAGTCAATATCTAGTCCCTTGCCAAAGGCAGATACTCTCCTAAAGGAGAGAAAGAAGTGTGGCATAGAAACTGCCATCCCACATGACAGTATTAGCTGGAATTCTTATATAATCTCAGATAGTTGCACATCAGGTAACAATGATTAGGCCAAAATCGTTAGAAGAATGGGATAGATAATTATTTGCATGCTGGCACTATCCTCAAAAATATCTGCTTCTTACCCTTCTTTAAACAGTTATATATAGTATAGTTTAATAGTTATACATGGTATTGATTTCATGATTTTTTTTGTCAAGTCATAATTAATTAGAAAAATGAGTGACCTCCAACTTTATCAACATGCAATTCTCCTGAAAGCTGTACCAACTTATTCTGCTCAGGAATTGTTCTGATGGATTAATTAAAATGAGCCTGTCCCCTTTTCATGGCAACTCTTCAATCGAATGTGTTTAAAAATAAATCGATTATCAAATGTCATGAGTTCCCATGGGCCAAAATGCAAGAATTATCTCCACTAGCTGGTCTGAAAAATCTGGTTTTTTACTYACCTCAGTCGCTAGACTGTTGTCACATATCACATGCCAGCCAAAAGATTTACCATCAATCCTGCCTTGCAGGTGCAAAGGCACCGAGTGTATGAAGATCTAACCCAAAGCTAGTTTCATTGGAATTGGCCTTAACAAGCTCAGATTTGGGGTAACAGACGAAAACTGGAAAGGCATCAGAGTTTGATGGCTTTATTCTCAGTTCTGTACCCTAGAACCGTGAAGTTTTCCTTTCTTCTGCTTCATAATATGGTGCATTAGGTTGGTCTCTCTTGAGTCTTGGTCAGTGTGTTTAGGTTAAGGATGGTTAAGCCAGTTTCCAGGGGACTTTGCTGCRTTTTTGTTTGCTTTCCCAGTATGGTTAAGAGCTGGAAACTCAGGTTTCCAACATGCAGCGGGACAGGACAGATGCAGGCAAATGTAGTTTCAATTTAATAGCACCCACCTTAAATGCACACTCCAGCAGCAATTCTCTTTCTCTTCCCATTTACAGGGATAATGGCAGAAGATGCCTTCCATCACAGGTCCAGCTGTAAATCAACATCTGTTGTCTATGTTTGGAATACATACTTGGATACTTTGTAAGCTAACCTTTGCTGCAATAAATGATTTGATTCATCACAATTATTTTATGCTACAGGAAGGTTAAGGATTCTTTGTATGTCAAAGAATCCTTATTACAATTGTATTACAATTTATGATGGTATATATTTGCATTTTCAAAGGAAAGAGTCTTGTAATATAAAAATAAAACCCTGAAAAAACACCTTTGTGGAAATATCTTTAAGATTCCTTTTAGGGGTTTTGTATTTTAAATCTTGGAATTAAAATACAATCTATAAAATAGAAGTTTCAGGTATTTTATGTTTTCTACAATAATTACAACAGAAAATGAAATAAGTGTCCTTTCTCTAAAATAAGAAATGCACAATGCAGGAGTATTTCCATGCTCACAGTGTCTTCTTAGTACCCTCAACACAATAATTCTGACAGTGGTGCCCAGTGACAGGATGAGGAGCAATGGCCATAGACTAAAACACAAGAAGTTTCACCTCAACATGAGGGAAAGCTTCATTACACTGAGGGAGGAAGAGCACTGGAAGAGGCTGCCCAKGGAGGTCGTGGAGTCTCCCTMYCTGCAGACATTAAAATCCCACCTGGACGCGTTCCTGTGTCACCTGCTCTCGGTGACCCTGCCTGGGCAGGGGTGTAGGACTGGATCATTGCCGGGGTCCCTTCCAACTCTAATGACTCTGTGATTCTGTGACCTCTGTTTCAGCCATTTCACAGTAAATGGTGACTGAATGCTGACAGTCACCTGTGAATTCTAATGATTTTAATCCTACTAGTCTTCATTTTACAAGGGAAAAAATTGCTTGGGCAAGGTCTGCATAGTGACTCACTAAGCCACACCAAAAGGGAGAGGTGAAATCACTTTTCCAGATCTGCAAGGTCTGTAAGTAACGAAAATCTTAGTACTTAACTATCTTCTGTTAATGCAGATTAAATGAGAGGAGGTGAGGGTGGCCCAGACACAAAAGGACAGAGCTCCTTGGAAAAATGGAGCTCCCAGCTACTTTAGTAGCTATCCAGTGGAGGATAGCTACTATCACTATCCACTTTTCCTTAATTCACARAAATTAAGGAGGATCAATTCCATTTAAGTAACAGACCTTGAGTTCTCTTAAGCCGTATCCAAAGCATCTTTTGCAATCAGTCACTAACACCTCCCCTGGAGGCAGCGCAGCTGACAGCTGCACCAGGATGCTGGCAGGAGGTGGTTGGGAAAAGGCTGTATTTAAGGAAGTGATGCTGGTCACTCTTGCCTTTACCAGAATGAAAGAGGTCATTACATAATAAATATCTCCACCACCTGATTCTAATATGTGATATATTTGAACAACTAGGTTTGCAGACATCTAGCCATATCCACAGATCTAGTGCAGGCTTCTTTCACTACATTTCCCTTTTTGCTCCTTTCCCAATTCTTCCAGTTGCTTTGCCCACCCATATCCCATCGTTTCTTTACTTAGGTAAGTTTTTTCTTGAGAAGCAAGTCTTCTTAAATCTCTGGGCAATACCTAGTGCCAAGAGAAGTGTGAGATCCAGCACAGCCCTGTTGCCCCTCTTGCGCTGGTAAGAAAAGCTGACCAGCAAACTGTTAAAAAATAGTCTGTCTTGTATTTCAGCAGTGGTGTGTTCATCCTCTTGTGGGTTATCACAGCCTGAAAACAGCATCTGTAGTAATTAAAGTTCTTTCTCAGATTCACTTCTTTCCTTAGGGCAGCTCATGTTGCCACTGTTAMACAAAGATAGAACTTCATCAGAGAACAGGTTCTGACAATTTCAKAAACTGTACCTGGGTCAGACGCAAAGGATAAAACTGTTTTATAGAAAACATAAAAAAAAAAAACAAACCCAGAATGATAGGAGTATTTGAAGCATTCAGACCTAGCTAAAGATACAGCAGCTGCTGTGCTGTGGATCTATGGAGACATTTGAAATCTGAAAGATTTTCAATTTGATAAAAATATGAAAAATGTGCAGCTTGTGTGCTAGGAAAAACACTAAAWGATCTGAAGAAGTCTTGCACAGTTCTGTGCTAAGTTGTGTGCCAACCWGATTTCACTTCCTCAGCAACAGCACAGGCTTCCAGAAAGCAGCGCAAGAGTTGCAGGAACCCACTTCCATTCTGACAGTACCGTGATTTATTATTGCCAACCCCATGAYGTTCTGCAAAAGCAAATTTTCCCTTTCCATTTGAAATGCAAATTTTCTTTCAGTGCTGTTCTGACATGTAATTTTACTGGGGAAGGGTTTGGTAGAATGACTGGTGCTGTGCTTTTCCTCCCCAAAGGCTGAGTGATCTGCACTCACAGCTTCCAGACAGCCTTGGTAATGCTGTAACTTTCAAAAACAACTTATTGTGCCTTAGAGTGCATGCTGCACTGCTGTTTACAACTCCACGGGGGTGGAATGGAGAAAGAGTTCTCTTAACTACACCTGGGACTTTCCTRCAGGCAAACCAATTTGGAAATACCTGGACAAGTGCATTCTAGCCCTCCTTTCTCTTTCTCCTCATGGGCACAAGCAAACCATCTGCTGTGGGTGCTCATCTCCAGAGCTGCCCGGGCTGGCACAGCTCCACAGTGCTTTGTGTGTGTGCACAGCTCAGTTCAGAATGCTTCCACATTGTTGGCTTGGCTCCTTCTGGCACAAAGTTTGCMAGACCCAGCTGAAAACACCATTCTCTTGTTTTTTAAGTCCCTTACACAACAGGCATTTTCTAACCAAGTGCCAAGTGCCAGCTTCTGTTTCAGGAAAGAGAGAAATGCTGACTTCTAGGGCTATGGCACTGGTGGGGTAAAGATGAAGCAATGTAACAAAAGCAGGACTTTTGTGACCTCTTCTGCAAACTCTCACCTGCTTCATCACCAAGAGATGTCAGCAGCCACAGGCACAGCCTGTCACAATGGCCTCATCTGGCCAAGYCTCTCTGCCCCACCTGAGGGTTCTGCCAATCAGAAATAGATATTATTTCTTACAGAGTTTGCAGTTGTGGATTTTGTTGTGGAGTGGAGCCCATCCCACAAGGGCCTACCCTTCTTTCTTTCATGACTTGGTTTGAACATMTCTTATCTGCCAGATAGAATGAGCTTATCTCCCTCTGTAAAAGGATCTMATTTCCCATTCCACTGGCACTCAGAGGAGCAATATTCATCCACCAGAAATTCAAGAACAGGCCTCCAGAAAAGCTGATAGAGCAACAGCAATGAACCAGATGCTCCAGCCTTATAAATTAGGAGAGGATTATGCATAGCCAGCTGAACCATATAAATGCCCAGTTTTATAGGATGCCATGGTCCTTGGTGTTTATCATATGGTGCAGCATCTGGCCAGTCCCATTCATACCTCCCATATATCTGCTTTAATCAGGTGTGGACCTCGGGTTTATATATTTAACATGGCTTGATCTCAGCTAAGAGCCACTCTGTGGCTCAGGGTGGGGTTCTGTTGTGAAATGACTGSCTCTTGCCACAGATCTGCAAGACATTATTAAGTATTCCAAGCTGCAGGCAATYGATTATAAATAGTTGTGTTTTTCTATGGATTTCAGTGTTTGCTACAAAGATCAAAGACACTAATCTGTAAAACTGTCTTAAAAAATAATAAAAAAAAAAAAGCAGAAACCTCAAACTCTTGAGTATTAGTTTGCCACAAAGGACACAAGACACAAAACAAGGGAAGGGAAAGAAATGACACTGGTGTTCACAGTCTCCAATTTGTTTTCAGAATCTCATGTAAGAGGTTTCCAAGGGAAGAAAAAAAAAAACCATTTAAATGCAGCTCCCCAAATGATGAAGTCACTGTTTTTTTTATTGTCCTTTATAAAAGAGTCATTACCACCAGAGTTTTGGCTTCAGACAGGGAAAAATGGGAAACTTAAGCCCCAATGCTTACATGGAAAGTTCAAAAAGGGAATACCTGAAAAAGCTCCATCATCTGAGGTAAATACAGAAGACAGTTTTACATTTTTTACCATTTTTCCCTTTTCTGAGGTAGTGGGCCCCTGATGCTGAGTTGCCTAAATACCCTTAATAATGACAGAATGCAGCCCAGGAGTATCACACTGAGGATTAGACCCTCCAGAAATGTCCTTATTTTTAAACACAGGAGCAGGATGACAATGAAGAGCCATTGTGCTTATTGCTATACCCACAAAAGAGCAACGGGGAAATTTTTCTCAAATTAATTTCTTTCAGGCAATGTCTTTCTAATACATTTTTTTTCTTTTTTGGGTGTGAGAAATCACAAATCATACCAATATCCAAGAAACAGCTATAAGCTCTCAGTTTTCATTTTTTAACTACAGAGGAGTAGTATTTCAACATTCCTTGTTATGTGACACTGGATTTGTTTAATAGCTGACAGCACAGGATTGTTATAGGGCTAAGGTATTTTTTCTTTGGCTAACTTATCAATACAAATTCCTATATTTGGAAGAATAAAGCCCCTAAAAGATATCAGCAAAAAGACTTACAAGCGTTGTCTTTRTTAAACCAAGCATTTTCAGGGGGTCTGTGAAGTCACTAATCATGCCCTGAGTGGATTGAGAATCAGAGACACAAACCTGTGGAAGAAACTGCTGGAAAAGACAGAAARGGAAAGAAAACAAAGAGCACACAGGGAGGGGATGGGAAGCAGAGAACAYGCAGCATTAGAGCAGAAATGTGTCTTTCAACAAGGATACAAAATGGAAGCAAAGTGATTCGACCAACAACACAGACATTAGGCAGTTTCTGCCTTGCAAGAGGAGCTTCATATTTCTATGGAGCTACACATTTCATATGTGTCCACAGTCAAGGGAGAAGATACACCTCTAAGGACAAAACACAGATGTGTTCTGATCAGAGAGACGACTGCAGCTACTTCAGCAGCAACCTTAGAGGGAGAAGAGCCATTATAGAGAAGATTTCTAAAGACAGAGAGAGAAATTCATATGCTGCTGGCAGATACCCTCACATCCTGGGGGTGGCAGCTGAAGGCATGAACTCAACAATCTGTGCTTAGGTGATTGAAGCTCTACCCCACTTACTRAAATATTTCTACAATGTGCTAATGRGATATTTACCCGGGATAAGCTGCACCCTGAAGTCCTGTGGATGTGATTGTAGAGTTGTGTTAAGAAATCCAGAGAGAAAACCTGGTTAAGCGGGTGAAACACAGATGAGATGGTGTTGATGTGTGCATTGAAGCTGCAGGGTGCCTTGGGCACAGCAGCCTTTCTCTTTGCCTTTGAATGACCACTTTTATATTTGAATGATCACTTTTAAATTTGAATGACCTTGTGGAAGATGGAGCAGGACAAGTAAAACTCTGGAAAGTGCATAGGAAGAGTCTGCAGAAATTGGCTGAGATCCTAGTTTGGTACTTTTTTATCGCATTCATTCTGAATACTTTCTTCAAGCTGATTCTCTCACTCACTGAAATATTGCTCTACTCTCATAAATACSAAGCAAATTTGTGCTAAAAGTACAGAAGATTACTAAATAAATAGTAAAATCCTCTCAGCTGCACAAGATGTATMATTATTCCATCCCAGAGCACACAAGAACACTATTTCTTGCCCATTTGCTTCTTACTGGTGTTTGCCACAAAAAGACAGTTTTCCAGAAATAATGGGACACACAGTGACATAAAGTGTAATGTATTTTGAGTGCTTCAGTTTTGAAACACAAGAGCTGAGCAGAACATCCCCAGGACTAGAAAGTCCAACTGGGAAACACAGTGGGATCAGTCATTCTGTATGTCCCAGTCATACACCTCTTTGCTCTACAAACTGTGCAATGACCACAAAGAAGAACAAGAGCCCCAAACAAGCAAGAGCTACTGCAGCTTTGTGAKCCTTTTAGTGTGTGCAAACACAGTATCTGTGATGCTACCTCTGATTGGAGAGAGCTGGCCAAAATGGCTTGGGTTGGGAAAAGGAGCATTCCCTAGTTTTTATACCTGCTGTGTATGAAAGACAGCTGAAAGCACCAACTCAGATTTCCACCAGTCACCTAGGGGAACATTATGTTGTTGATATTTTTACCATGACTTGCCATAATTATGACAAAAAACATTCCGCTTCTTCCAGATGAAGTAGGAAGAGTAACATTTCAGAGTGAGGCCATCAACACGACCAAACAGAAGAGCCATGCACTGGTGAAACCAACACTTGGTGAAACCAGCACCTGAGGATCTGTGGCAAGAAAYGTRGYCTCTCATGGTCCAAGGATAGCCAGWCATRTTAYGGGATAAGGTGGGGAAATAAGMCAAACAGGGAAGGTCAAAGTGAATAGCATAGAATGTTCAGCTGATTTTCCATAAACCTCTGGACTGCATGTGGATAGTATCAAGGAAAACACTGCCAAATAAATATTTCTAATGAAAAACTGGAATTTTCCTGAGAGGAAAAAATACCACTTATTAAAATATCTTTCATAACATTTTAATTTTTGAGTGAAAAAAAMCAAATAAGATTCTTTTCTCTGTGGAAAAAAAACCCTGCGTCCTTAATTTTCCAGGCTGAGAGTTTTCCAATGACATGTCTAAATTTCCTGGAGTAGGACAGGAATGGAAATTGTCCTTGACAGCTCTGATCAATCTTTATCTAACACATCCAGTCACAGCTCATGCTGCAATCAGTGACCTTTGGGAATGCTTTTAGTGAGAAGCTATTTCTCTGAAAGCAATATAATTCAATGTATAATATTGAATAATAATTCAATGATCCTGCCTGGAATGCAGCATTCCCCTATTCTGAGGCAGGAGGTAAAAAGAGGACATTGCTCKGCAGTCAGTCTCAGTCTTGCTGCAGGAGCTGAGGTTGTTGCAGTCACGCTCAGTTTCTTGTTAATGCCAGCCCTGTGATTTCCCCGACAGGGACTGACAGAGCAGCCTTGCACTGCCAGGAGGACAAAGAGCATCCCCTGCCTTGGGTCAGGCCCCTCCTCTGCTGCAGGGGCTCTGCTCCTTCTCACTTGGGGCAAGTTTCACAAGTTACCCTTCCTTCACAACACCTTGTCTCCTTTCTGTGCTGGCTAGAAAAGAAAAACACCACCCAAGAGACTTGTGCTGTGTAATCATGAGGGTCCAAGCAGCTCACTGAGGTTTACCTGCAGCAAGCTGAGTATTAACTCCCCCTCTGCACTTTGTTTCAGCTGCTCAATGGTGCATAACAGGGTGTACCTCCATGAACAGCCAAGATTGGAAACATCTGTTTAATGTTTACAACCCAAACAGCARTGCTAGTTTTTCTAATGAATTTCAAGACTTGAGCAAGCTGAAGACCGAAGTGCCACAACCAGCAGGCCAAAAGAAGAGACTGTAAGGCATTACACCCACGTTGTGCAGTCAGCAGCCTGCAAGCTGGCACAGCAGAACAGAGAAACTTGCTGCTTAATATTATTAACATACTGTATTAATGTAATATTTCCTAAGTAGAARCAAGTTGTGAGGCACTCATCTAGACCTTTGCAGATTGTGTCCCCTCCAGCCTTAAAGCATTTCTGTTTGCTGGAGAACACGAACAAGCTCAACAAGAGAAGGACAGCCAGTCCAGTGCATTCACATCCTAGGGCATCCTTGGGGTATGGAGAGCACAGAAATCCCCGGAGCTATTTACAGTTTCTTAGAGGCAAAGTAGGAGACGAGAGTGAGAGGTTCACGCTTTCCTCTGGGCCATTTTGTGTTTGCTGTCATGACTCAGGAGGCTGAGAGCTTACCCCTCACAGGCAATTCACTGTGGTTTTGGGCAAGGACTGAGCAGGTACTGCTGAGTGGGGCTGGGCACAGGGGTATGGCTGACCGTCACTCTGGGCTGGTGTGACAGTGATTTGGAGAGGCTGTGAAGCAGAAGGAGGGACAGACTCTTTGCTATGGGCTGTGCCAAGATCAGAGCCAGCTTGCATAGTCCAGAGGCTAACTTCATAGGTAATCTGTTCACTTGCTGAGGGACAGCATTTTAGCCATTACAACACCAGGTGTGAATGTTTCCCTACCATAGGAAATCAGAATTACTTGGTAAARATAATCCCAATTTAAATACTACAAGTTAAAAAAAATCAAACTGCAGTCATAGGGTATAATTTCATTTTTCATTGCTAAGTATATGTAGTTTGGCAGGAGCGAATACTGGAAAAGTACATTTCAGAACTGAGCTTTTAATGAATGCTCTAAAGACAGCTGAACTCTAATTTTTGAAAGAGTAGTATAAAAATGGGGGATTTATTCCTGAAACAAGTCTGCTTTACTTTTCTCAGAGGAAGTCCATTTCTACTCAGTTCACGCAGCTATTACTTCACAGATTGGAAAACAAATTAAAGCTGTAAAGAACAACAGCTAAATCCCAAATCCCAAGGCAATGTGTTTTCTAAATAAACCAAGGAGATACAAAAAGAAGTCTGGCTGAATCACATATGGGATTATACTGACATATTGTGGTGAGATGGAAGAAATGCAGTGCCTCAATCACATCTGTGACCATCGGCTACGCTGCTATGCTTTCTCCTCTGCTTGAGGAGCAGAGAATTGTGAGGTCCTCATCCCAAACTGAGGACCGGGATAAGGAAACCGTGAAAATAAATGAGAAAGGCGTCATCACTGCATCCTTCCAATGCTTCCAACCATGCATGTGGAACAATTAAATCATTTCCACATCTCAGCAAACAGAGATGCAAAGCAGATTGCTTCCCTGTCTGAATCCAGAGCTGGAAACCCTCATCCCACACAGCTGCAGATGTGCATTTGAAGACCTGCAACCTCTGAGCTTTCAGCAGGAAAGCTCTCCATTTAAAAAAAAAATATCCCTGAATGATTCAGTTGATCAATCTTACCCATATCACTGATAMTTGGGGAAAAAAAGTTCAGACACAAGCTGTGCCCTGAGACATGACATTTTGAGAGGAAWAAGGGCATGCAGACCAACTAATTAACAGAAATGTGGCAGTAAGTTCCTCAAGCATGGACTTGTAAAGCCTTTCCATCTACGGAGTCACAAGCAYCAGCCTTAGTGCCGGAGAGCTACAACCCATCCTAACCAGTGAAGAGTTGGGGTAGGCWGGGAAAGGGTGATGTGAACCAAGGCTGAGCACCTGTGTGTCCCCATGCCATCAGATCACAAGCTGGAAGACTTCTGCAGAGTTTCTTGGTGCACTTTCCTTCTGGGCCATGAGAAAAGTTTGAAACACAGGGTGTCTCTGCAGGACCACGAAGATCACAGTCATTTAGTGAACAAGGCAGCTAGGAGAGCTCATCTTTCCTACATGAGAAAAAAACGTGTTCCTCTGAGGAACACATTATTCAAAAAACTGTTGACTCCAGTGGGAATTAACCATCTAAATACCCCTGTTTGCAGAGTACCTTAAATACTTCTGTGTATTTATCTTAGCATGTGAAATAGGGAAGGGCACAAATTTGGTCTCTAAAGATATTCAGAGGTGTTTGTTAAGATGCACAGGCAGTTAATCCCCTTTGAGCTTAGTGGTTGCTAGGATTACACACAAAGCTTGTGGGCAATGCAGGGAGCTGGGCCTTGTTTTCTATGATTTTAGGACCTCAAATAGAGACAGCTGTGATGCCTATTATTCAAAAATAATCATCAAAGTAATGCAAGAATGACAAATTTGAACAGAAGTCTTCCTTTGCAATAAAGATAATGGCAAAGTTYATATCAGAGTCAACAGGTTCAGTGCTTAAAGGTCAGCCGGGACCATAAGTGCCAAATTATTTTAAGGCGAAATATCCATTCTGACATGCTGCATTTCAAAAGACACAGGAAGCTACAGAATGGCTGACTCAGCAACAGAAATGATGCTCCCTTCCCTGAGTCAGCCCTAGAAATACTAAAGGCCATTCCCTTTTTTTTTGCTGCTTGGAAGAAAATACCAAAATTAACATGGTTATAACATGGTGTTGATAATGCCAAGATTGTGGGTTTGAGTCCAGTAATGGGCCATTCACTTGAGAGCTGGATTTGATGGTCCTTGTGGGTCCTTCAACTGAGAATACTCTGTGATTCTATTCTATTCTATTCTATTGGAAAAAAAGCAGCAAGATATTTTTAACTTATTTTTTCCCCAAAAAAAGGAAAAGGAATAATTTTTCTGTGGCTGCTGGAACCTCACCATGTTGCTTCACATCCATACCACTCTCGTGTATTATTCTCCTCTCCACCCTGACAAAAATGTTAGTTATCAGAATAAATACAGAYATAAATATCTGTGCAGGGGCTCCTCTCTGACTGTGCTAAAGGCTGCACCTGTGAGGGAGCAGCAGCAGCATCCCTCCAGCATCCACAGACTCCTGGTCCTGCAAACAACAAGGGTGAGATGAAAGCTCTGCTGCCACCTTCCCCTTTCAATAACTCGGTGCATGGACAACTCCAGACTCCCTCCAGCTTCTCCAGCACACCAGAAAGGCAAAGGCAAGGTAAGAAAGCAGCAGTCAGGGTGTGCCAACAGTGCAGGTTATAACAAGAGAGGCGAGACACAGAAAAATTCCAGTGTGGGATTATGGTAATAATAAAGAGACTTCTTCCCCAAAGATTGTGCACTGTGCTAAGCACGATGCCTATAAACTATTACAATACTGAATGCTGCAGTGCTGTRTCTTGCACTGCACAAATCCCACTTGTCCCCTACCCCACGGAGCCCTGGCAAAAGTGCAGACTTTTGCACCCTTGWGGTGAGTAGCAACCCTCTGCAGGAAGCAGACCAGGGGAGAAAACAGGCCACATCAGAGCATCTCGTGAGCTGCCCAGAGAATATAAGTGCTATCTTGAAAAACTTCTCATTTGAACGCTTGAAAACAAGAACTTGCTTTGCAAACTGTATCAGCATTTCGAATTTGGCCATTAGATACAGATCCACGATCTTTCCAGAGAAACCTGAAGAGGCAAAAAGCTTTGCTTTCCCCTTGAACTTCTGCATCCCCTCGAAGGTGAAGTCATGGAGTGACAAAGTGATAGTCCTCTGGTTTCTCGATATTCACACCTTGGCCATGCAAGGAAGTTTCKGTGGGTGAACCGTGAATTTTAGACCTGATGAAGTTTTTCCATTTAGGTAGCTCTACACTCTGATTTTTTTCTCTTTTGTTTATGGGACAAGCTCAGCTCCTTGACTCCTCCCCTGATATGCTGAAATCAGCAGAGCACAAAACAAATGCAAAAGTTGAAAATCTGATTTCTCAAGGAGTACACGTGCCAATGTGAGAAGATAATTGGCAGAAACTGTTTGTGGCACTTGCTGTTATTCAAACAATTTGCTTTTAAACTATTAGTAAAACTAATAAAAACTCCTGCACAAGCAGCAAAACCAGACCAGTTGGRACATGACTAGAGCAGAGTAGAGAAACAGAAGGTTTCTTGAGGTGAGATTAGGCAATGGGTAAGTGGCAGCATACCTGCTTTGGGATGACAGCAAAGCCCAGGGGACCAAATAATGACAATAACAGTATAATACCTCGTGAGCAGGGTTAAACATCAATAGCCAATTTTTAAAAGGGAAACATCTACCTAATATTTGCTCAGAGGTTTTATACAGGGTATTGTGAGCACACACAATTAAGGCAGCCAAGTAGCTGGCTTAGATACTCAATCATCTCCAAAGCAGGCAGCACCAGCAGTCAGACTCCAGCTTTGATCCACCTGTAAATTCCCCACTTTCCCATGTGATTTGCTGAAAAGAGGTGTCACTATGACTGGAAACAAGTTTATGCCTGTTCTCAGTTCCTTTAAAGTCATACTGTTGCTCTGATCTCTTGTGCTACTTCTCAGTAACACCTGTAAGGACAAGGAAGTACAAAATTCACCATGAGATTTCTGTGCATCATTAATGTGAGGTGTAAGTCAGCTCAAACTGGCACACTCACTACCTTAACCATTATTAGAGAAAACACCACAGCATCAATCAAGCCAAAAATTTCTGAGGTATTTCCCCACATTTTAGCACAGTACCAACAGTGCAATGTAATGAGACTGTAACTCCTCTCTATAAGCAGATGGCAAGACAACACACAAAGCATTGTAATGACCRGTGTGGGGTGTTGTTAAAGCATGAATTAAAGGACCATAAAAGCTTTTTTTTAAAAATAGATTTTATAGATATGAACTACATTATGGACACACGTTTTCAGTGTGGACTCATCAAAATTACCAGAAATTAAGAATATGCTTAGCTAGTGCTTTTGAGGTTGATCTGACCATGTGTCACCCATCCAGCTTTGTCTACAGCTAGCTCTTTCCTCTTATGGAAAACCCTGTCAAGCTGAATCCTCTGACAAATATTTTCAACTGTTGCAACACAACCTATGAGGTAACTTCAAATCAAATGGATTTGAAACTTTGAGCAGCCACTTTCAGACCAAATAGCCAACAGGAGATTAGAAGCTTTATTTAATTTCAACATTGAATTCCAATTTTAATAGGACTCCATTATAAACATACATCCGGGACAGGATTTAGCTGCCTAAATCAAAGAAGCGGGGAAGATTTTAAGTATTCCTGGTGTGTCCTGTGTCAAGGGTGTCCTGYCTGGCTGTCAGCTGCCACTGCAAAAGGGATATCAGGCCTCCCTAAACATAGAGGTTTCCCTTGCAGGTGTCCTGGATACTCAAGGAATTGGCAACCTGAGTATCTGATATTATCATCTACCAGAGTGCTGCATATTGATATTTCTGTCCTATTAGGTGGTGATGGATTTTTTCTGCAAGTTCTTGAGAAGCAGCAGATTGCACACCCTCTTTCACACAAACTAAAAGCTGCCTTTAAAATGATGCAGGTCCTGCATCAGTGCTAACGTGTCCACTCCTAGGCTGCTGGAGGCTGCTTAATTTGGATGCTGTTAGGATAGTAATGGAAATGCCCCGAGCAGCAAACCACCTGACTGCAGCCCACACAGAGCTTCAAACTCCCTCAGACACAGGCATTCAGGTACCTTGGACACGGTGTAGATGACACCACGGGATGGCACAAACCTGGCACAGCGAGTGCTAGCTCTGCTTGTGCAGAGGGGAATAAGCCACACGTGTGTCATGTCCCTGTCGATGTCCCTGAGTTCTGTGCCATTCACAGTGCCCTCCCACTGGGGCTGCAGTGCCACGCAGCCTCTACCATGCTGCCACCATGGCAGCAACCCTTTCTCATGACTCCGGTGGGGGAAATCCTTCCCCTTGCCTGCACAAACCACCCCTGCTATTGTATGGAGATTTTGGCTTACTGGAAGCAGCCAGTTTGGAAGCCAGGATACCAGACTTGAAAGGTTAATGGTCTATCCATTATGCTAAATCCTGTGCAGCAGCACTAATTCTTCCTATTCAATCATCCTTTTCCCAAGAGCTCAGGACAATATGAGAGACATGGAGGGCTACTGATTTATTGCTGTCATGCAAAAGGTCAATTAAGGAAGACCTGACATCGGAGTCTGCTGCCCTGTAAGCTTAGTATATGACAAGCTGTTTGTTAGCTTGTCTTCAAAACCCCTTGACAAACAACTGCTATAAAAATGTCACTTGGAGACTTTCAGGACCTTGTATTTCACTTTTCTGGGTTTTTTTATTCCAAAGGAAATGAGAAAATAGGTTCTCTCACCTTCCAGCATCACATATTCACTCTGAAATGAAAGCTAAGACACTCTAATTTACCATATCAGCTCCATGAGGCGTGAACTGATGAAAGTTATCACAGAAGAAAACTCGACAATGAGACTGTAGCAAAATTTATATTATTGAATCAGAAACTCAGAGTATACAGAAATCAGAAACAAGTATTTTTTCCTTTGAAATAAACTGGCATATCTCACACTTTTTAGCTCCAAACTAGAGTTTTGGACTACTGAGAACACAAACATCAGCATATACACACCAGTAGAAAAATGTGCTTATATATGGTATATTTTTGAATATAAAAACATATATGTGTGTAATGTAGATATGTATTTAATATACATGGGCATTATATTCTCTGCAAGCTGAGAGACACAAAAGAACCTAAGCCAGCTTCTCTTTGTAGGAGAGTTACCTTGTGACAGCAAGATAAATGAAGTGGCAGCTGTGTTCATTCTCTAGCGTTCATGCTTRTTTAGTGTTCTGATTAATGATGAGTGCTTTACTTAGCCTAATTTATCTCTCACAAGYCTTTATATGCTGCTCAGAGCCCAATGTAAACTTTATGTGCAGATGCACCCACACAATAAAATGATTCCATACTGAAAATTACTTTRGTTTCATTTCCAAGTGAGTCCCCAGGGACCTCACTGGTAGGGATGCAGTACCTTGGACTGCCTTAACTTCAAGCTTGGGTTCATGGACCATCCACAAAAGTTGGCATATTGCAGTAAAAAGGTGCATCAAATTAGGTATCAAAAGCAAAAGGTGACATCCAGCTGCTACCTTGGTAAATTTTTTAGTTCATTTGGACATTTTGAAAAAAGAGGGAAAGAAGCAAGGGCACTGATAGAGGAAAAAACCTCTTMTATTGGAAGCTCATCCTAAGAAGATATATGTAGCTAAGCAAGGTAAGAAACTCTCACCTTTCCACTAAGACTCTTTCTGACTGAGAAAATTATTCCATCCCCCAAAAAAGTATGAAGCATCATCACATGAGATTTCTAAAGAAAAAAGTAAATGATGGAGTCCTGCTGTGTCCTCATAATTATTTTTAACCACATTTCCACTACCACCTGAATAAATAGTTTATGAGATGTAAGTAACTGATAAAATGGCAATATCAGACCACCATCAGGAGTTTCAACACCTCCTCATGGACTGGTTTATTGCAACCTTTGCACCAAGAAAGAGCCAGGTGAGTGAATTCTGTATGAATACTGAACAGCTGCAGAAGCCTAGAAACAGCCTGGGGTGGCAGCGTGGGTAACAGGAAAAAAAAACACTTTGTTGTAAAGACAAATGCACATAGTAAGGCAGGTGTGAACTCAATAACATTTGCTGGCTTTCAGAAATCAGGAATAACTCTCAAATCGATCTGTAAACTCTTATGAGAAAGAAGCCTATTAGTCAAAAATCAAAGCATCTTTTATGTGGAAAGTCAGAAATGAAAAACAAATTAAAGAATAGCTCTTCACATCATAACAGCAAAGAAGASAAGACAACTTAGAACACATATCCGTTCTCTATGTTTAAGCAATTCTTGCTTTTTCAGTGACATGAATACTACCATCTATTTGGCAGGCCCACTGCTGAGACCTGAAAAGGGCTTGTACATCCTCACCAATCGGTAATAGGACATTAATTCTGAGACTAATCATACTCAGAGCTGCAAATTCAGCTTTGACTGTATTTTTTTGTCTAGTATTTAATTTTAAATGTAAGCTGATGCACTGTGTATAGCTTTCCTAAATAACACTGCTCTAGGGCAATGAATACAGTTATTCTTTCTTTTTTTTTTTTTTTTTAATTAGACCTCTATAGTAAGAAAACACAAATAAAAACTATCCTTAAACTCAATGAGATTCTTGTAGCAAATATAAATTTAGCGCTTATTTTTTTAAGGCTAAGACGTTCTAATAGTGTTTCGTATGACATTGATGTTGAGAAATGTAATGCAGAAGTTGAAGTTTCCTACAGAGACAAATTGTTGACATTTTAGAAAACAGATTTAATAGAATTTACAATGACTCAAGTATTCATGCTATCAAGCATTTGTGTGGTCATATTGATTTCTTTACCATTGCACAGAAATCAAGTATCAACAATGCTTTCTTCCTTCAGAAGTTAAYAGCATGAGTTATAACTAATGCTTTCAAAATTATACCATTAAGGCTTCTTTATAGGCTATTTGTTTCTTCATTCAATTTTCTCAAGCAACAAAATACTTGCAAAAACTTGATTTCAAGGGTTAATAATCTGATACTGGAGTTTAGCAGGGAAGATGAAAGTAACAGAAACTTTATTCAGAAGTGATGAGATTTGCTTGTTTTCTGAACAACTATAGTGGAAGCACAATTTCTGTTTAGGTTATCACTGTTACTACTTTAAAGGCAAACTTATCATCTAGCCTCTGAAAAACATGGTGGTGATTCCTATATGTAATTCCWATTGGTAACCTCATTAAATGTTTGCTGTGTTGAACTTCTCCAATACTCACACATGCACTCTGTTTCTGTTTCGGTGAGCTTTAAAATTATATTCCACTTCCATGTGATTCAAGGGACTTGTGTGCATCACAGTAATAATTATTCGTAAAATCACAGAATAAGCTGAGTTGGCAGGAATCCGCAAGGCTCCAACTCCTTGCCCTGCRCAGCATCATTCCCAAAATGATGGGAAGCACTATGTCATATCATCTCTGCATGCTCCTGCTTCACTTGGAAGCACTTTTTTCCACTGTTAGGACAAAATCCTGCCTTTCGTTATCCCTTCTTCCTTAACGAAACTGCTGGAGTGGCATCACTCCCTGTTACATATTTGCCATGTCTTTCATTTTCACTGGAGAAGCCCTTCATTATTTATACGGAGAAAACCTTTTCCATCCATTCGAGTAACTGCTTCATCTGTCTCTTATGATTTATTAAGCACTTGCAATGTTTTTCCTTTTCTTTGTGACATTATCATAGCACAGTGGTATCACTTTGACAGGATTTCCCACTCTGTTCCCAAGGGGATGTAACAGAKCACTCCAACAGCAAAGCCTTTGAATGCTTGACTTCTTTACTCCCAGTTTCTTGAGTATGACCATATTTTGCACAATGTGAGTTATCCAGATTCAGGCTTACCTGATTTCAAAGACATGACTGACTCTGGGCACTTCAATTAATCATCACATCTGGCTTTCTTGCTGTTTGTGGCACTAATCACAAGAAGATCTTCCAAAGTGAATCGTAGTGCTCCRTTTTAGGAAGGCACCTAAAATAGGTATTGTTTTTGAAATGTGAACATGTGAACAGATGACTGAAAATCAGACTTTTTGAAGCTCAGGCATGTTAGCCATGCAGATATGGTAGCACCAGAAACAACAACAAGCCTTAAAAAAAMCAGCAGGTGTTCAAAAATACTTTGTAAACATAGAGTAAGCCCACAAATTCAGATGTCTGACCCAAACCCAGAAGAGATTGCATCATTCTTCRACTTCTCAGGCCAGGAGTGATACAAATAGCAGCAGGGGAGGCAGGTGAGACATCTGTCTGTGGTTTCTAGGCCAGGTGCCATAGTGTAAAAGGCTGGTTGTACTCTGAAGACCCAGGCAGGAATAGGTTTCCCTCCTGTYCCAGGTGTTTGCTAGACTCATTTGTGTCCTACAAGGCAGTATCTTGAGGTTGTCAATGTTTCTGACAAACAATTTAAGAAGTCTGGTTTGCAGGACAGGCATGTTTCTTAGCATATCATCATCATCATCATGGTTTTCTAAAAGTTCACGACAGACCCCTTGGGAGTTATGCTTAATGCTTTCTACTTTTGCCTTACCATGSAACTTAATTATCCAACCAATTAATAAAGGCAAGGGGATGAAAGAAATAAAATGGCTTGAGTAGCTCAGTGAGGCCTATKCATAGAAATGACGCACTGACTCATTATTCCTCTATCAACCCCTCCCAAAGASACAGTGGAGAGAAATGCAATTCATGGTCAGTCCATTCCAGCTGCTCTTGATCCCACTTAATCCTTGGGCACAACCTTCTGATGTTCTGGGGGCTGCTTTTTGGGGACAAGATAAAGGATGTCTCCTTAGGAAGGGTAGCAGTTCTTTCCCCCCTGAGGTGGCAGTAACTGCTTTCCACCCGCAGCAGAGGACCTTAACTCAGAGACATGCTCCTTGTTGCAGGCTGTTGGGCTCTAACATTTCCAAGAGTCCTTTCTGTTTCACTGAGTGTCCTGGGTCAAGCTCATTTGGGGATTGTAATGTTAGGATTATTACTTCGCAGTCTCTCAACTTATTTTTTCTGTCTCAGTGAACGCACCTTGGATTTGGTTTTACAAATCAGGAGAGGCCTTGGCTGTGCTCAGTGGTTGGGTCTGCTGTTCTGGGCTATGCAAGTAAGGATTTGTGAATATACCATTCAAAATATGTCTGCAGCTGTGACTTGGGAGGGTGGAAGGAAGACTTTCACTYCCATGTCTGCAATGGTTTTATTTTACTGGGTTTGGTAGTATCAGTAGACTGAGTCAGATCAAGAACACATGCCATATCCTCCTACACACAATATCACGGAAAACCATGACTAGTCTTAGTTGAATTAGAGACCAGGAAAAGTTCTGTTAARGATATTAACAAGTGTGATCACTGGAAGGCTTAACATGTTTTCCTGGAGTGTAAGTCCTACAATAAATGGTTTAATTTTATAGGGATTGTCAAAAGTAGGACAGATTGAGTATTCAAAACTATTAGTTTTTTACCGTGAGGAGACTTTTATTTTGTGAATTCACTGCCAAAAAATTCAAGAAAAAGTGTGTGTGTGGCGAAGAGCCATGTGCTGTGAAGCTCAGCCTCAGCAAAAGGCTGCTTTTACTGATCTGCTTGGGCTAGGGCTACRTTTAGGTTTAAGGTTGAGAAAATCAGAAAGCCTAGAGCTCCAGGGACACTGCAACAACAAAAGGAATTCCAAGGGAAGCACAGCACTGCCCCAACTGCACCCTCCAYACCTTTCTCCTTGGCACCACCTCGTCATGGAAGGCTGCCTTTACTGCACTGTTTAGGGTTACGCTTATGCTTACATTTACTCTTGAAAAAACCACACAGCCAAAATTTCTGGGGACTCTGGAACTRCAAAARSCATKAAAAGAAAGGGGAGCAMRTCACTGCCACMACATTGCTCCCTCCACAMCTTTCTCCTTGGAACCATCCATGTGCTGGGYAYCTTAGCTTCAGCAAAAGGCTGCTKTTACTGCTCTGCTTAGGGTTACATTTCCAAAAGCCACAAAGCTCAGAGCTCCAGGGACACTGGTGGGAATCTCTTGAACAGATTTGATTCACATCAGCCATGACACTGGGGAGCTGAGGCTCAGCAGCAGGGACCATATTGTTTGACACAGCACTGATATTCTGGCTGCTGTGGAAGGGGACAGGAATGCAGAGGGATATATATGTCTATTTTCACCTTTTTGATTGAAKGGAGCACAGATGCAGAGTATCTTCATACACGTTAGCTCTTATTTTATGAAAACTCTCTCCTTGGTCCAGTTTGCATTAATCAGAAACACCTCGTAACAGACAAGAGGATCTTTAGAAAAGATCCACCTGAACTATCTCCTAAATTCTGAATATGTYCTACTCTAATTAATTTGAGCTTGAACTTTAGGAAGTTCCCTGTACAGCTGTGTAGGAGTGTTCCTAATTATAGCTGTGTAAAAGAATGATTTTTCAGCAATGCTGATTGTTTTACCTCTGAGTTTAAGACTACTTTTTTTTTTTTAGTCAATGAGTCTATGAAGAACAAAGAAGCAATTTTTAAGGTCTTTCAGTTCACTGTGAGCAAAAGCAGTACTTTCTGGGCTGTTTATTTTCTGAAGTTCTGAACAAGAACTTTGTTTAAATGAGATCTGTTAATCTTTTATCCAAGATCTTAGAGAAATAAAAACATCTGATCCTTTTCTTTCAGCCTATGACTGAAAATAATGGTGCTKTTTTGCATACCTTGAAAATTGTGAACTTTTATACAATCTTTTATAGTAAATGACAGAAATATTTTAGGAAACAAGATGATGAAGTATCTCTTTCATGAGAGGTACTTTATRGGGGAAGATGAATTACTGTTGTTACACTGAAACTACTACAGCATGAGGAATAACCTACAAACTCTGTCTAGAGGAACATGAATCACCACTCAAAACTCTTCTGTAACACTCAGAGCAATYTTATTTCACCGTCAGTTTTTACTTTGAAAGCTCTGACAGATTCATATGTCAAAAAAGGGGAAAATGCTATTTAAATTACTGTTGCTGATGTATACACTTATTTTCAAAATGTGAGTGAATTTCATAATCRAAAAGGAAGTGTCACAAATAAAGGAGCTCTGTTTTATTTTCCTTTGGATACTTTCTTAGGATTTTTTAAGTAACRGCATGGAGAGTAGCAAAGCTAGCAGTCAGGCAGACTTCCCAGTGACTTGAACAGTGTCAGAGGCACTCATTGGCAAAGCAAGACTATCAGGATCTAGCAAAAGAGACACCTTCCCATCCATCATCTGCTGAGCTGAACAGCAAGGCCAGTGCCTCTTGACTGCACCAGCAAAACACAGCAGCCTGCACCTGAGTTTTAACCTGGCTGGCAGAATACAGATTCAACAGCAGAGAACTGATGAGGAGGCAAAGGACATTGCAAATATGAGAGGCATAAAACTACAGGATCAGAAAAAAGCACCCCTATCTAACCCTAAACCAACTGGTTATACCTAAAAAAACCCTCTTACTACTTGCAAGGTGGTTGTTCAGGTTACACAAGACACAGATGAGCAAAATAAACAAACAAAACCTTTCTCAATTCTACATAYGGATTTCAAAACGTAAGTCTGATAGTCTAGTATTTTCAGGCACTTTTTCTATAAGTTCCTCAGAAGAATACTAAGCTGTTAATGTTCTGTTGAAACAATGCAAAGGTAAAAACTTCCTCAAATGTTTTCTGAGCAATAGTGTAGGTTTATCTTTCCCATACATAATTTAAAAATTGTCTAAGGCAGCCTACTTGCATCCTAAATTACACCTATTAAAAATTTTCCATAGAAAGATCAGTTGKGCAAGACTGGATGGAATTGTGCCCACATGTCTGAACTTTCCAGTTCCTGCTAGTKTTCATGTTGCTCTTTCTGAATACATTTGGCAATGTCTGATGCTATWTGCATTGAAATTACTCTTTTATTTACCCTCCTGAGTTAAATGGTTTACAGAGTAAAGCATGGGCCCTCATTTCTCTGAGACCATCTCTCTATTTGCTGGCAGGAGGAATAGTCACAGAAAAGTTTTTGTCTTCATTGACAGCTGGCCCAGATCTAGGGGGGTGCATCTAAAATGTGATGCTCTTGACCAAATCTCTATTTAGTCCAAAAAGGGCCTTTTTTTTTTTTTTTTTTTGCTTGCAGACAATAAACATGGTCTGTAGAAATATCTGTGCAGTCCATCTACCTCACTCTTTGCCTGCTAACACACCCAGCAAGAGTCCCCACCCAAGCACCGTCAACATATCACCATTGACTGGCAGAAACACAAGGCCAGACACTGCCAGCCCCACTCTGGCAAATTTCCAATGAAAACAATTTAGRCTGAGAAAGGAGCGTGGGATTACAGGTAGTGCTGGCGCCAAAAGCTGTGTGTGCGCTGTTCCATAAAATAAACACATTTCTTAGAAATGTGAGYAGCACTGAGAATGAGAGGGAGATTGCTGAAAAGCACAACTATGGCTTGATTTCAACTGCAGCTCTTGTGATCAGGCAAAGAGAACAAAAAAGGGCACTCGCAGTCTCAGATTGATGCAATCAARCTGGTTAACCTTCCCCACCCTGTCAAATACAGAATTTCCTCCCTCGTGCTGGGCTTCTAGGGCTAAGGATGACGGGTGAAAAAAACCCTCAAGCCTGCCAGTAAGTTCCTTGGAGAAGCAAAATCGCCTGAACACCTSTCACAGGCATCTTATCAGGAAGGATTATAATTTCTTTCTCACACTGTTTAACAAAGACAGAAGCTTATCTCAACACCATTTCAACAACCAGTTAAAAAGGAGAACAAATCAAAATGTCAAGGATTGGATCTTTTYCCATTTATGATATACAGTCCTAAATGTTCTTCTGACTTTTTCCATTGTATAGCTAAATATACTTCTTGAACCATTTTTTTTAATAATAAAGAACAAATTATTCAACCTATTCGGTCTTTTAGCCTTTCARCTTTTTACTGCAGTTAAATTCTACTAACCCCCTTCTTGAACAATCAATCTGGAGTAAATGTGCAGAAGTTAAGAGCTGCATGCAAATTTGCTGTAATGTAAATGAGAGAGATACTGTCTTGCTAAAATTAGATTATTCCATCATTGATTTCTTATGTATATC
>NW_026623368.1:1854141-1886629 GCF_030028575.1 Malurus melanocephalus
GAGCAAGGCATTGGAGGATTAGCAGGTTTTCTAAAAAAACTACTCTGCCTTTGCGCTTTTGTTCTCTGCTGCAAGTCTTGCCTCCAAAACTCAAAGCATAAGGACAGAGTCTGCTCCCATTTAACTCCGCAGCAAAACTTTCCGATCTTAYGAGAGCTGGAAGGTGGTGAGGAGAGTTCTTCATAACCTGAATGCCTTTGACTACCACTAAGTACTGTGTCCTAGTAAACTCTTTTGACAAACTACTTCAATATGCATCAGTGATTTTGAGTTGCTTTCAGAGGTACCAATGCCTTCTTCTTTTTAAGTAACTGACCACATGATTTTCATCTTATTTAAGTCCARTGGTTATCAGTGCATGTGTTGTGGAAAATCTGTACAACTGGCATTCAGTTACCCTMTTAAAAAACTTCAAAATGTGTTTACTACTGGTTTTGATTTCAAAGAAAGTTCAGCAAAATGCCAAGGGGGTTACGCTACTTTTGACTAACAGTTGTTCAAGGCAGAAGGGAATCTGCACATTCCTGAGGTTTTAGCTGGACATGATTTCAGGGTTTTGTTGGCAGCAATATCAGCACAGAATAGAGAGCTGTGCCTTTCACTGAAACCTTAGAGCTTACATTTTCACCTTTTTCAGCATGAGACATTGAATGTCAGTTTAATTCATCCCAGCAGTACTTTGCTAATAATGGAAGAAATTATGTGAAGTGCAGAACCGTCATAGCAGTGCTCRTGTGCTTTCTCTGAAATGAACTGATAGGTAGAGGAGTCCCTTTTGGGTACTCTGTTCCAACAGAAGAAACCAGGACCCAAGTGCAAAGCAGTTTAACACCAGGACTTTGCAGACTCAGATTCTTGTATCTTACAGGATCTGTGCTATGCCTGTCCCCTTATAATATCTTGTCAAGTTCTTTTCTGAACTCCTTAGCAGCAGTATTTAAATGCTGAATTGTAGCTTGACCTTTGCAAAACACCTTTTGTTTTCACTGTGATGTGTCTGTATTTGGCATCGTTTTATCCGTACTGGAGTACATCTACTACTCCAGCATTTTCTCCCTGTATTCTGTTTTCAGTCCCCGCTGTGTGTATACTATACCTAATAAACTATCTCAGCAAGGATAAAAATTTCACTTGTCACTGCAGTTGGGATTTTTATAAATTGGTGTTTCATTCAACCATTTAAAAATCTGTACTGTAGAACACATGAAAAAAAGCAGAAAATGCAAAATAAAATGGAATTTTTAAATTTTTTAATCAACGGGATCAAGAAATTTTCAAGCATTTTCATCTTTACCACATGGGAGAATTTAACAATTTTTGTGAGGWACTCATAAGGATGTGAAGAAACATGCTGAATTTTGGAAGTGGTAGAATATTAGCCTATTAACTTACCAAGCTCCATCTTAAATCTGCCTACTTGCTTTTTGGGGAGCTAACCACATTCTTCTGCAGTTAAAGAAGCCTAGAAATCTCTGGCCCATAGAGTCCAGTCTCTCTCCTGTAGATCCATACAGAAGAAAGAATGGATACAACAGTGTATCCGTATTCTGAGGAAAGGGAAATGAGCCTGAATGCTGTACTGCCAAACTAGAAGATTCTGATTTATTTAAAACRTATTTTAATACTTTCATTCAGGTAAGGCATGTGATTTTCAAGCAAATCTCTCATCATTTCTCTTACCATATTTTTGGAACACAGCCTTGGAACTGGATTTCTTCTGCATGAAGCTGTTCCTGAAGATGTGCTTCATCAGGATATCCAGTGCAAGTACAGCAGGTCCAATGTTAAAAAGCAAAACCCCAAAATGAGCATAAAGTAGACAAGATTTTCTCAATGTAAACATTTTAATCTACCAGACCTGCTCATASTGGGTTGCAGTCCACACTAGCATACATCCAGCCTTAGATCCCACTGGAGCTGGTATGTGGCTGTATCAATTACATTTCATATGATGCAGCCTTGAAGCTTCCCCTTTTTAGTATTTTTTAATAGCAGTGTAAGTTGCTTGTTCTGCATTGACACACCTGGTTTAATTTGCATCTTTCAGATTCAACTTGATCGTATTTTTACTAATAAATAGACCTACCATTTGAGAGGCATCTTCAGGCTTCCCTTTAAGCAAATTTTGATGTGTTTTCTTTCACATTTACTAGAACTGTGCTGGAATGTACAAAAGATTCATTTTGCTATTGTTCTGGGAAATACAGAATAAAAGGCTAGAGATAGGAAAAGCAGTGGGGAAAAAATTGTAAAATAAAATKATTTTTTGAACTCTCAGCTTGAAAATTTTGTGCATATAATATTTTGTACAACCTAGTATATGCCTACATCCTTTGCAGGATTGAAATGAATGTGTGCTRGTGATAATCTATGTRTTTACCAGACAGGGCATAAAACTTSAGTAGTAASAGYTGAAATACATGGGGGGTTGAGCTTGGTGTTTKTACACAATATTTCCTTGCTCTCTGCTATTGTGAAGGAAAGAAGAATAAATGTAACATAGAATATTTTCTTTTAATGGATATTGGCAGAMGGAGAACTGCAGTATATGAAGGAGGAGTGTCATGTTGGTGTAGTTGAAAGGCTCATCCTTACCTTCTCATCTCCAGCTTCCAATCTCATGCCWGGCTGTTCTAGACAAAACTGTGATCTATCCCCAGTAGTTGGCTTAGCTTATGATTCCTCAACTTGAGAAATTCTTATTGCCTGTTAATTAGGAATGGAAATGGTTAAAGGAAGCAGTTAATTCAATAGAGGAACTTCCAACACTGTTGGAATTTGTGTTTGAAGTCCAAAACTTAGAWGTGCACTGGAGTTCTCCATGCAAACACTCAGGTTTCCCAGTGTAGCTGATAACCATTCCTTTCTGTGGCTGTTGTTGTCTAGTGACCTTTACAGTCTTGAATCCAAGAGAAGCAAGTGGTTAGGATTAATCAGGTCATTTGTCTGTGTCTGCGGTTCCTGCTTATGTTTGGTTTTATAGTTTTGGCTTGTACAGATTGATTTCTTCTGATTGAGTTCTCCCCAAGAAGTGGTGGTGATTATCTGCAAGRGAGAGAAAAGCCACCCTTTGTGAGCCAAACAAAAGCTCCCACATTTTAAGAACCTTAACTTTGTAAGAGCCTCAATTTTGGAACTCAGGACCATCTCTAGATTAAAATTTTAAATTACATACAGCTCTTTTCTTTGTACTTGGTGTGCCAGTAACTTGGGGTGTTGTTTAGAGGTACCACATTTCTGTTCAGTCTCACAGCAATGCGGGGCTGCCCCAGGAGTTCTCTGCAARCACTTCCTTCCCAGAGGCATTGCCTGTGAGAGGTGAGGCATTACAAGCCTGCTGAGAGTGTTGGTCCTTCCTCTCAGATCTCGGGTGCATAAGGTGTCCAACTTCCATCTTCTTGGGACTGCCCTTCCCTCAGAAAGGAAGGGTAGTGCTCATCCCCCATCGACATTGCATTCAATCTGCTGTCCAAAGCAAGATGTGGATTCAGATTGTGGATTTTGCTAATTGAAATTGTTTTGACTCCCAAGAAAAGTAAAATCCCTTTTCAAGAAAAGAYTTCACTAGGTCACAGAGCAAGGAGCAACACCTATTAGGCAATAAATATTATGCTCTTATTTCTGTTTGGAATGTTGTTGCCTAATRGCTATTAGTCAGTGCTGAATGATGAAAGCCAAACCTAATTTTGGCTCAGTTTATATGTAAAATAATAGATATTTTATGCAAAGCTGGATTAAGAGAGCACCAAAATGTGGTGTGTGGGAATTTGGCTGATAACTGTCACAGAGCATCATTTTTGCAACACTTCAGACAGAAAGCTTAACTCTTGGATATCTTGAAAAACAAATGTAAGATGTCATGGTATTCTAATTAAGCTTACATTTTTCTTGGCTGTTCAATGTGATTGATCTAAGTAGTAATAAATTGGTAATGCTAAACATATTCTAGGGAGAAAAGAAAATCCTCAACATTAAATGCTGCACAATCAGGCAATTTTCAGTATTTCRTATAATTTCAAAACATCTGTTCTAAAAAACAGCAGTCATGTCATGGCATTGTGTCGCCACTGGGCTTTTAAAATTAATGTAGTTATTTTTGACAGAAAATGGTTTTGCATGCCAAAGTTAATAAAAGCTCTTTTCATTAAAAAAAAAAAACAAAACAAAAAACCAAACAACAACATAACAAAAAGAACCAAACTGGAGCGAACCAAATGATCAGGCAGAGAACACCCCTGTCAGATTACAATTCTGAAACCTTTGAAGGAGCTGTGACTTATTTTAGACCAGCAAAACTTGAATTTCACTCACATTGTTTGCTTGTTTCAGGCCAATATTTGTCACTCAGGATTAACAGAAAACACCTACAATAATTTTCGCCTATTGGAGTGCATCAAGAAAAGGTATTGGCAGCAGGGCATGGCAGAGGTAGAGGGAACTCTGCTCTTGTACTTGCAAACTTTCAACACAGTAGGAAGAAAATTCAGTTTATTTTATTTCATACAAGTTAGCCAAAAGGAATGGTGCCATGGTCCTTTCCAGCTGTCTCCTAGTAAGCCTTCAATGGACTAGGAAGACTTTCTCCTGCTTTCTGAACTGGGTATTTCTGGACTGAATATGAAATGTCCCTTTACCACTATTGTCTTTGGAGGTGTTTTTTGTAGGTTAGGACATGGTTTGGATAAATAACAGCATGGCTTCACATGGAGGAGGAAGGAGAGCCTGCCAGGGCAAGCCAGAGCTTCAGTCCCATTTCTGTATTTCCTGTTCTTCAGGCTCTATTTCCACTCACAGTCTTTCACAAAATAACCTCRTCAGGCTCAACTGTTTCCAATGGTAGCCTGCCCATTTCTTGGAAAACAAACCCCACGTGCCCCAGTCTCATCCTTCTCTCACCTTTCCCCACTCTTCCCTCAAGCTCTTCCATCTGCTCCACCCCCTGGTTTTCATGCAGTCTTATGTTTCCCTTTCTGTCCCTGTCCTTTTTTCCCCCTGTGCCCATTCTGAGCAGGCTGTGACTGGAGGGACGGGCTCCTCTCGTGGGAGAGCAGAGTGTGCTTTGTGGTTGTYTCTCGGCTGCTGTTATGACTTGAACAGGAAATCACCTCTGTGCTCCTCCCCACATTCCCACCAGTGCCACTCAACTCAGCGGGTTTCACCAGCCTGACTGCACACCCGGGACACCAGAGCTCCACCAGAGGAAAGGCAGCTGGGCTCTAGTGGCTCCTGTGCACCTCTCCTCCTCCTGCCTCTTTTTTCAGTCTGCTGAGTTCGAGTCAAAAGGAATCTGCACAAAAAAAAAAATTTCAGGACCACTTAATTCTTAAGGTGTATACTCATTTGTTTAAATTGTTGCTAAGATGGCAAGTAAATAATAAGTTTGCTGAAGTGTATTCCTGGCTTTGCTGGGTTTCCCTTCTTCTGTGTAATTTATGATCTCCAATTTTGGCTCAGGCCCGCTGTTCACCCCTTGGTGCACTCCCTCACATTCCTCATGGCCAGGGCCTACTTGCTGGAGATGTTCCAGGAAAGACAGCCCCAACCCTCTGCTTGTGAGAGACACTGAACACAATGCTAAATGAATATTTGCTCTGAGTATGACCATTCTTATTTTTATGTTACACTTAGACGTTTTT
Source organism: Malurus melanocephalus (assembly GCF_030028575.1). Classification (NCBI taxonomy): domain Eukaryota; kingdom Metazoa; phylum Chordata; class Aves; order Passeriformes; family Maluridae; genus Malurus; species Malurus melanocephalus. The sequence goes on from NW_026623368.1 coordinate 1,859,778, forward strand.
GAGGGACTATTTTTCACTGAAAACAACATAACAATCAAAACAGATGAGCTGGAAGAAGAAAGGAGGGGAAAAATACCTTGAAAAATGAAAAGCAACAGCATAGAAGGAGCAAACAACATTTCATAGGAGTATGGTGGAAGTCACCCAAAGTTGAACTGAAAGACTAAAGAAAGGGCAGTGCCTTAGRGCACTCATTGCCAGAAGCAATGTATCTGCGATTTCTCCTTAATTGGTCGATGTTTCACTGGTGTAGCTGCCAGTGGGAAAAGGTAAATCAGGGACTCAGCCTGCTTGAAAGGCTGTCCCTTCTCTGAGSTGTGTAAGTGGGGGTTCAGTCCGTGGCCTTGAAGTGGCAGCTGCAGTGTGTGCCTTCAGTGATGTCTGCTAATTCAGTACCCAGCASAAAGGTTTTGCTTCCATCAGAGGTGCTCCTAAGGGCCACTTCTGTAAAAAAGAAAATACAACGGCAGTTGAAGCCAAAGTCTCTGYCATTGTCAGAAAAGCAGTTCCTCTTTTGAGCTCTGAGATGACTGTAGGGGAGGAGTTCTTGGGTTTTACTGCTGTGGGTAGCAAGGGTATTGCACTACGGCTCATCTTTGTCTTAATGCTTTCCRCATCATTCACTGTCTTAAATGATAYCACAGTTGTCTAGAAGGTTCTGTGATCTTCGTTTTTTATTTGATTGTTTTATTTGATTGGATAATTTGGTGTTTGCACCTTTGTGCCATACCACATTAAAAACCAGCAGATGATCACTCAGCTTGAAAGGTCTACAGTAAACAACAGTGGTCACACGGGAGGCACTTGGATGCCAATAGGTCAGCTTTCAGTGGGTCCTCTGCCTTCTCCCAACCCAGAATTGTAGCCACTGCACAGAAAAAGTATCTCAGCTTTTCTGTAAGTATATATTTTTATRCTTTGCAGCTGCTGGGTTGCCCAASTCAAGTGCAAAGYTAACAAACCTGTTTAGAGCCAGAGGACATGGAGAGCTGCAGCTGTATTTGCTCTGCAGCGCTGACATTAAACACAGCTGTTCGTCACTGAGACAGGCAGGGGGACCTCCTAGCCAGAGAAACACAGATGCACTGACTGGATTATGGTTATAATTTTATGGTTATTACATGGTTGTAACATGGAAATTATGTGTGTTTATCCTGGTGCATGTATGTGTGTGTCCATGCATGTGTGTGGATAGAGATGGCTGTGACCAAAACTGAGCTTTGAACAGTACTGGCTYGAGCAAAGATGTGATTAAAACTGACCAGGTTTCTAAACCTGGCAGGTGATTTCATAAAGAGAAGATGAAGCACCTGCCAGGCAGACTTTTACTCATGTGAATAATCTCACTGACGTCAACGGGGATTTTCACTCACRTGCAAAGGTGTTCTCAGGCTAAGTCATGTTTGTTTTGGAGAGTCTCACTGTAGCTTATTCTGAGATCAGGACTTGGCTGTTCCTTGTGGTGGTGAAGTTTGCAAGCCTATTATTATTACTTTATTTCCAGTCCAGGTGTCACTCATGAAGATGTAAACAATAATATTAGTCAAGGTTTCATTTACAGCCTTTCCAAAGACAGTAATGAGGATTCTATTTTTTTCCATGCAATAAATAGTGTCATTCAGTGGGAAGTGAATGACAGCCATTGCCAGCAATCAGTGAGGCAGGCTAAACCTAGCAAAGCCACAWGTATGACTGATTTCTGCTCCTAGGCCACTACAAACTGAAAATACTCTATGTGACATCCGTGCCATTAATCCTGATAAATGGAAATAAAATCTGAATATAAATGGAGGTATTGTGTTTAAAGACAAGATACTGGAACAAGCAGCTGATGCACATACTGGAGTCTGTTCCTGGCTGATAACCATGGAAACTCAAGCTCCATGTATGATCTGTTTTCTAAGYGATGCCTCTTGATAGTATTGATCACCAAACATACATAAAGGAATTTATTCTTAACTCTTCCTGGAGACAGGGGAGTATGATATTTTTATCCTTGTTTTACCGGTGCAGATTTGAGGTATAACTAACTTGCATGATTTATTGTAAGGGCAGGAGCCTTTTAGTAAAGAGACAAAACCAGAAATAGAAACCAAATCTCTGCTTCTGCATCTCATGGAAAGTTAACGGTCTCGGTCCCTCTGCCTCCCAAATCTCACTGAGCTGGGGGTAGGTGGGAGCACACAGCGCTGCTGTAATGATTGAGATCTTGTGAAGATACCATCTGTGGCTTCTGCATACTGAGATTGGCTCCTCCTCTRCAGTCAGTGTTTCTGTTTTGAAACTTCATTTACCACGCAGAAACCACACTGTGAGGAGGGAAATTAAAATGAAAAAAAAAAAAATTTAAAATGTCAAAGAGGCAGTTGTGCACGTTAATCATTTAAAAATATTTTAATGTAACAGCCAAATTAAAACAGCCACTTTAAAATGTGCTTGAGGAATACAAATGTTTTTATATAAGGGTGGACAATTGWAGACAGGTACAGGCAAACAATTCTTCAGAAAATCAAACTGTTTTGTCATCTCTSCTGGGCAGCTTCATCTTTACATTTGGATTCACTTAAAGCTGTTGCAGAGGATATTTATTTTGGGGGAATGAAAACATTTGATTTTCTAGATTCTGTATTTCCCATTTGGAAGCAACTGTTAGAATAAGACAAATTCCTGGAGAGTCCCTTCTGCTGCTTTTACATCCCCTGGCATCCTGGAACTTCTTTTATGTTGTCACAACCAAGTCTGTAGCTTGAGCTCTTACAAGCTGACTGTCATGGGACATTTCTGTGTCCAAGTGTCAAGGAAATGGGACTTTCTGCATCTTGTAAATAGATAAGCTTGYCCCAAGGGCTGTACCTGACAAAACTTGGTCTCTGACTAGAAAATGCAAGCCAGTGAACACTTAAGTGCTAGAGATAAAAGAGAGCAACATTAGAAATACCTTCCATAAACAGTGTTRTGATCTCAAGATACAGATGCAGGCACACACCAATGTTTGTTTTGAGCATTAATGTACAGCTAGAGGCTTCAAAAACCCAGAGTTTGCACTGAAACAGTTTAAATTAATAGGTCTCTACAGAATTGAAAGGAGATTCTTTTAGTAAAGGTACTGAAGAGAAAAAAGCTTTTACTGTTTGGCTGAAAGACAGATAGAAGTCTGCACATTAATCAGGAAAATGGTGTAAAAGCAGCTATATATTACATAAATAAGAGGATGAATGCTATTACTCTARTAATAGTGACATATACTACAAAAAAACCCCTAAGGTTTGCTTATGGAGGTAAAAGCTCAAGGGCTGTTCATTCCAAGGGGTTCCCACTGTTTGTGTTCATATATATTTTATTTCCCGCTTTCTTTGCCTCATTTTCTTATCTCAAGAACTAAAATTGCATTCCTGGAGGAGGAAATTAAAGGGTTTTGAAAAGCCCTGACAAAACACGGTCACTTTTTCTCTTCCCCATTATGCTCTTGTGGCTTTTGCACTGGGAAGCTCCTTCCCAGCAGTGGCAGCTTCAGGGCTGGCCTTGGGGCTGTTCCCCCAGGCACATGGCTGGGGTAGCTGAGGCTTGAGTCATAACTTTGAGCCTGGGATTCCTCCCCTGGGCCCACAGGCTTCATTTTGCAAGCAATTTAGCAATGGGAGCACCCTCATGACATTGGTTAGATTACCAGTGTGGATTAGAAAGATGTGAAATTGTGTTAGGATACCCAGATTTGCTTGTTTATTAATTTCAAAAGCTGGTGCAATTAACAGCAATTTAGATATGTGACCTAAAGTAGATGTTTGCTTTTGACTTTCCTGGCAAATCAGCAGAGATGATCCAATGATACTGGGGCTATTGTGATCATCCAGTCTAATTCTCCAGAGTAAAGTCATACTTTGGTTTGTAAAGCTGTGTTTGCAGTAGACTCTGTGTRTCTTTTTTAAAATGCCTGGTTTGTCTTTTAAAAATCCGCTCAGCCACAAGAAGATTCTCATGAAGTACTAAGGAGATTTTTTATAATTTTCAGTGTTGAATTTTTCTGCTATTCAAATACAGATGCAGTTTTAAAAATGTGTCTCTTCCAAGCCAAGCATTTCYAGCTTTAGCTTCCAATTCCTGAATGTTTACATGCCAGTGCCTGTCATAAATGGCAAAGCCATTTTTGCTAGAGAAAAAGCACACTTATAAAGATGGAATTTGAGGCTGCACTAGGTAGGTGGGGACACTTGTAAAAAAAAAATGTATTTTCTGTAGCCAACCACATTACACTTTGAATGCTAAAAAAGGTAGAATTTATGGCCTTTTTAAAAACAACTCTCTCTTTTGGCTACTTTGGAAGCATATGTACTTGCAGATTCTTAGTGCGTGTTGTTCCTTTCTTATTTTCTTTCTCAGGAGAGTTGTATTGYTCTTTGCCCAACCCTAGGAATGTCCGTTTTGAATCTATAAACATGAAGAATGTCCTTCACTGGTCATCACCAGAGGGCACAGGCAATGGAGTACTCTACAGGGTGAAATATTCAGTGTAAGTTGRYTTGTTTATTTTATTTTCCACTGMCTTTTATTMTTTTATTTTAGTATTTTAAATAATAATYCYCCCCCCCAATTTCMTGCAAKGTTATTGCTGATRTAAAGTAAWGAAAKGACTAAAGTGYGAGMTAGACTTAATTTGTRTGGYTTTTAACTTCTACTTCTGGCACTGTTCACTTCAAGTTTAAAAATGTCTAAGGAGATGTACTTCCTACAAAAGGGAAGGAAGCAACATTCTAGTATTATGGAAGCTTTCAGACTCATTCCTCCTAAAATGAAACAGAGGAATGAAGGATATGCTGTGATATCTCTCCACATGAGTACTCTTTACACATTTAAATAGATATGGAGATGTAGTATTTAATGCAGTATTAATAACACCCAGGGTGTCATTGGTCTTTCCTGAGAGACCCAATTCCTCAGATTTCTTCTGATTGAGCAAGCCTCTCTAGGAGAAAATCCACTGATGTTAYCAAGCATTGTGCAAAACCAAGTAATGTGGTTGGAATAAGGCCCTTTCATTGCCAGGGTCTGCACCTTAGTAGGATATCAAGGAATCTGCCTGAGAACCAGACTCCATCTCCTTTATTCCTACTGTGAGAGCTCTGTGTCCTTCTGAAGGGCAGTGATAGAAGTTTGGCTTCTAAACAGATGTAGCATCATTGTCACAGATTATATTATGCTCCCAATCCTTAATATTTACAGTTCCTTCAATCTAGGAACATTTCCAGAACATGCAATGAATGTAGACTTCTGGAAGTTTCCTGTAACTTGAGAGTGTTCAGCAGTTACAGAGTGAATGATAATTGTTGTCATGGTTTAGGAATGGTGTTCCCAATTTAGGAGTTCTGCTAAAAAAACCATGGTGCCACTCTGTTCCATTGCACCTCCAGCTGGAAGCACAAAAGGCAAAGATCACAGATGGGAGATAAGAACGGTTTGCTGGAAAGAGCAATGAGATAAGAAAATGAGCAGTGACAGCAGCAATATTAATGATAAAAATGTACAAAAGAGGGAGTGCAGAGCTYGTTTCAAGCATAGCCATGCCATGCAAAATGCTCTCTCTGTTGGGACCAGCGTTACTGCACTGCTCTGTTCGCCATGCTTACTCCATTGGAAAGGAACACCTTTGTCTTGGAATGGAGAGAAAGTCCCTTCCCTCTGCCCCTGGTCAGTGCCAAGGCATTGTTCATAGCAGATACATGGCCTTTTTCAACTAAAAGGGTTTTGAAGTTCATTGTGTCCCAGCTGAGTCTTYTAAACTAGAAAAGGAGGCAACAGGCAGGAATGAGAAGTCTCCTATCATTCATCTTGGAGACCCTGAGTGTCTTCTGGTCCATACTTGAGGATGAGTCACTGACCATTCTGACAGAACTCTTTCTGTCCATATAAGTASCTCTCCTGTCTCTGTTATTGTGTGTCTAGAGTTTAAAGCTGTGGAGTCTGAGGTTGAGAGATCTCTGTTCTGCACAAGCAAAGCTTGACTTGGATTGGTATCACTAACACTGCAGTTAGTTCCATCTGGCTYCTTCTGGATAGGGCCTACTCTGATYTATTTTTCATTRATAACTTGYGGAAGTCTTGTGCTTCATCTCAGCTGAGGCTGGGATTCTTTGAAATTTCACATTTCTGCTAAACACACAAACTGCTTTATCAGCCGTAATACAGCAGACGAAATGATGTTATCAGGTGACTAATATAATGGAAATAGCTTTTGTACAACTCCTTTCTCTTTCTTTTGCAATATAGATATGGTGTTGGCAAATGGATTAGAAAGCCAGAATGCAGGAATATAAACAGAACRTGGTGTGACCTCTCCAGTGAGACCTCTGACTACGAAGAACAATACTATGCAAGCGTTAAAGCCTTCCTAAATGGGATGTGCTCTGAMTGGGTGGAGACCACACGGTTCAACCCTCTTACAGACAGTAAGGAAAGCTAAGCACACAGCCAGATGTTCAATGGCCATGTTTAATAATCTGTGCTCAGACTGCATGTGCCTTCATTGTGGATTATATTGTCATTTTAACATGAAGTTACTTTTTTTTCAGTTGTTTCACATTTATGCTTTTGACAGAAGTAATTGAAATAATTCAGTTAGAATTTGGATACATATATATATATATATATATATACACACACATATAATATAGTCTGGTATATACTGAATACTTTATAATGCTATGGTAAAGCCTTACTCAAGGGAAATAAAAGCCGTGGCGCATTCACAGTGTAAATAACTCTGATTTTGAAAAGGCTTTGTTAAACCAATCAGTAAGTGTACTCTGGAGCCCAATATTTCTTATCTGTGCTAGATAATCTAAGAACATACTGCTAACTCAGCCTATTTTAAGTAAATTGAATTTCAAGGCTGTTTATGCTGTGAAGTCCCAGGAATTCCTTGGCAAAATTCCAAGTCAGGGTTCACTTTCTCGCTGTAAAGAACCTCTTAGTTATCTGATCAAATAATTTTCTACCAATATAAATAAATTGTTCTAAGTTCTGCTTAGACTTAAACATTGCAAAAATGTAATATGATCGATTTTATGAAACTGGTCAAATAAGTTTACCTCTGCTGAATTTGACTGCTTTTTCTATGTGTTCATTTTTCCAGCTAAAATTGATCCACCCATGGTAAGTGTATCTTCTACTGACAGATCTATTTCAATTATTCTGGCTGTTCCTGAGAAGTGGAAGAGAAGTCCTGAGGARGAATCCATATCTCTGCTTCAAGTGTATCCTGGCTTACAGTACAATGTGTCTGTCCTCAACAAAAAAACAAAGAAGAGGGTAAGCTTTGACAAGGCTGTAGAACTGTTCCTCCTATTAAATCTGTGCTCTGTGTTTCTTGRAGTGCCAAGATTAGCAAAAGTGTAGTAGACAAAAGTGGTTTGGTGTTTAGATTGGTTGTGTTTGTTTGGRGTTTTCTGTTTGGTTTGTTGTTTGGTTTTTTTTTTTCATGACAGTGCAGGAAATAGAGCAATTGCTTTGCTTTGGACTCCAAGGTCTGCATAAATCCTGTTAACCCTAAGGCTTCTATCTTTTCCAGAACATCCCAGTTTGAAATATTTTGTGGAACCATACCATTGGCTTGTGCAAGGGTTGGAATGGTGCTTTAGCTCTGTTGCAGCATCAGAACAAGAACGTGGGCCAGTAGTAGCCAATGGTCCTGCTTCATATGAAGTGTGAAATTGTTCAGTAATGGTACAAGAATATTTAATTGGAAGAAAAAATAACCAGAGAGGATGTGATTTAATAAGTAACTTGAATGCTGATTGCATTTGGGAAGAAAGGATGCAGCTGGCAGCTCTTAGAGCATCATTAATCTTTCTAGAAAATGTGTATGCTTGTGACCTTTCTGTAGCTGAGGAGTTAAAGGCGGGGAAAATATTTTTTGATGTCTTCCAGTGGTTCTTCTCCATCAGCAACAACACCTTGGTTGTGCCCTGGTTAGAACCTGGAACAGCTTATTGTGTCAGTGCACAGATACATGTCACCACACCGCTTTTGGACAGTGGCTTTTCCAAAGAACATTGCATTGCTACATTAAAAGGTATGTACAAGGTGGAAAATTTAAAAAAAAAGAAGATGTGAGTTAGAAAAAAATAACGGTGATTGATGGATTATGTATCCATTTTGAGAGAGATTAGTGTGGTTGCTCCCTTCTCCCTGCACTGGTACCAATGATATAGCTTTGCCTCTAATAAAGCATAGCTGAGACTGATTGGAAGCTACATCAGTACCTCTGAAGGAAAGTATYTGCATTCTTTGAGTTTAGTGCATGGAGAATTTTTTTTTCCTTGAATTCAAGGTTTGGGAGTGGCAGAGCTGGGTCAGTCTGAAGTTAGAAACAGGAGAACCTAAGTGAGGGGGAGGTTTACTTCTTTTTAGAATTTAGTTTACAATTTAGACAATAATAAAAATTGTCCTGTAGCTCTAATGTATTTTTTTAATTTCTGTAAATTTCTAGTTTATCTAAAACATTTACATTACATATCCAAAAAGCAGTGTAGTGAATGTACGCATTACTGTCTACATACATTAAAAAGTAGCTTGTTACCATGAGAACTTTGTTTTCTTAACAGATAAAAGAGAAGATGAGACTATAACAATCACATTTGGATAYGTTATGCCTACCATGCTGGCTCTCCTTTTTATTTCAGTGACATGCTATTGTGTGCATAAATATATTCACGTCCACAAACAAAAACATCCAACAAACCTGGTACGTTTCTTCTGTTGCAGGGGGTCACTGCCAGCCTTGGCACTCACAGTAGAGCTGTGTGTTTTCCAGGGTTCCAAGCAGGCTTGGAGGAAACCATGGCTAGCTCCAAATAATATCTCTAGTTGCCACTCAGATTAAGAGAAGAAAACCACACTGARAGTTACTAAATGCAAGAAAAACAGAGTAATAACTCAAGTTTGCAACTGCATCTGAAAAGATGACCAGATCCGAAAAGATGAGCAGAGCTAAGAAGGATCAGGATGGAGCTATTGGTTTGGGAAGAGTCATTGCCTTAAGCAAGGTCTGAGGTGCACTAGGCAAGGTCTGTCAGGATGTCAGATCTCCATAAATTTATCTAAGATGRAGCACTATGTGAAGTCAGTTGAACAGATGTTACTAATTTGTTGAATTCAGAAACGCGAAGAATTAAGCAGTGCAGAAACACCATGATGTTTTCTTGGTTACTGGGTATTACCATATTTTTACACTTAATTGTGATTGTGAAGGTTTTAACACATATGCATCATACAGATAATTTAACTTGGATTTCAAGGATGCTTTCAAATACTGTACCATTTCCTAACACCCAAAAATGTCTAGTCAAACACATTCTGTTAGACAGCCCAAATACACTTTCTGCAAAAATATGTTCTCAGACTTCTTAGTGCTGCCAAGTTTGTCAATTTTTAGGAAAAGCACTTAAAGTCTATGAAGTGTTACTGGCTTTCAGCTCATGAGCTCTGCAGAACTTTCTCACARGTACCTTTAAACAAGTTGCTCAACCATAAACAWACAATTACATAATGAATGAAGACYTGAATGTTAATCCAGTCTGCGTGACACTGTGGGATGGGAGATGCAAGGCTGTTGGTTTCAACATGCTCATCTTGATGAAGAAGATCAGAGCAGGGCAGAGGTGACAGGAGGAATCTTTCCAGAGGGACTGTGGGTTCAGAAAGGCTCAGGAGTGGAGCAGCTGCTGCTGCTGCTGCTGCTGCAGTGTGTTCAGATGTGCACGGAAACACCTCCTGAACTGATGAGGCGCTGGTTTTATCACAGAACTGTGGAATCACAGAGTAGTTTGGTCTGATAGGGACTTCAAAGGTATCTAGTTCAACCATTCTGACATGGGCAAGGACATCTGTCACTAGATTGGATTGCTTAAACCTGTATCCAACCTGATCTTGAACACTTGCAATTGTGGGGCATCCACAACTTTTGGGAAACCTATTCATACTCACAGTAAAGAATTTTTTCTTATATCCAGTCTAAATGAAGCCTCTTTCAGTTTAAAAATATTGTCCCTTCTCATTACAGGCCCTGGTAAAACGTCTGTTTCTGTCTCATTCTTTATGCTTCATCCCTGGGATGCAGGGCACGGTGTGGGGAGATGGCTTGGTCTCTTGGAGAGCTGGCAGGACAGAACTCTTTAGGGTCCAAGAGCATGATGGGCTACCTAGTGAAAAATTCCACTCAGCAGCAGACTGAACTCTTAACTTCAGGAGTTTTTTCTCAAATAAAGATGAAATTTGAACGTTGATTTTTTTTTTAAATGTTCATTGCACTTTTTTATGACCATCTTGGAGCTTCGATTTTRTTTCTCCACCTTTGGATTCAGTCAATGTTAGGGTAACAAGTTAATATAGACCTGGTATTTTAATGATGTTCTCTGCCTTTCCCAAGCTACAAACTACTGCATGTGTGCACCCTGTGTGGCTGGGGGAGCATGGAATAAACCATTTGTTTTTGTCCAGCACTTCTGACCTGTGGGACCTTTCAGTCTAGCTGGTACATGGATTAGTGGTCTTACTCTTGTATTCAAGCTTGAAAGCACTGAAATGCAGCTTCTGGTTGTTTTTCCTATTCACTCCACCATTGACCACACAGTGTTCATTCCTTCCAGAAATATTACTCATTTCAGAAAGATCTCTATCATTTAATTTAATGATTTCACACAGTGTCACAAAGCAGCCTGTGGCAGACTGCGCAGCGCAGGCTGCGTACACTGCACTTCTACCTGATGTGAGGCTTCTCTGAAAGGAAACCTGGTGTTATTTTATTCTAAGTTATACCTTAACATGCTACCTGACACTGCTTGTGGGAGCTGGTTGTGATGGCATTTTCTCTTCACTGGTTAGAAGGAGTGGAATAGATTCAGTAATCTTTGTTCCAAGAACAAGACTGGTGTTTTGTCCAAAGTCACATTGATTTATGCTGGTGGAAACAAAACCCATATTTGACAGAAATCTTCTAACCATTATTTTGACATGGGGAAGGTGAGGAAAGGGATATTAGAACTGGTCATAATATAGTTGTGCTTTGGATAGAGTTAAAAAAGGAAACATATTGACACTCCTGAATGTTTCTATGATGAACTTTCTTCTTCCCTAAATTGAAATAACCTCCTAATAAAGTCTAACCTAACCTTATATATTCAAAATACATGATGGTATAAGAAGCAGCAAGATTTTTTATTTTTMTTTTGCTTCACTCAAAATGTTYCTCACTTTCCAGGTATGGCAGTACACTGACAAATGCAAGGAACGGGTTTTTGTACCAAGTGAGAAAATAGTGCTCAACCTTATCACTTTTAATGGGGATGATTATAAGGAATCCCATCAACTGTCAGAAAGGAGAAGTCCCCATTACTGCACTGTTTACAGCGACACTGAAGAGAAGGATTTGCCTTCTAAACAACTGCTGAAAGCAAAATATTTGCTTGAAATTTCACATGAAGAGACTTCACACAAAGAAGATACTTCAGTGGAAGGGGACCAAACTGGAAACTGGACATCTTGTGGCCATTGTGGAACACAGACGAGTTTGAGGGATAAAAATGCAGGGGTTGTAGAGTATGAACATGATGTAAGGACTGAAGAATTCAGTGCTGGTCAGAAACCAGAAGAGAAGTTTTCTGCYCCCAGGGTGCTACAGGGTAAGTCACAGATTGCTTTGGGGGATGTGGTTGATACGGAAACACGACAGCCATATTCCCCCCAACTCGAAATAAGGGTAGCAGGCGAACAGAAAACAGATGAACTTAATTTGAAGGTGGCTGACACAGCAGATGAACTGCCAGGTGAGACCCATATCAGCTTCATGGACCTGGATACTGAAAAATCTGGGCAGACATCCTATCATCAGCTGGAAAAAATCACACGGGGCCTCACAGAGAAAGAAGGTGAGCAGACCATATTAGTTGATTGGGATCCTCACAGTGGAAGACTGTATATTCCTACTTTGTCCAGTGTTGAAAATGAGGTGTGCGAAGGAGTGTTCAAGTGTGATGATCCTGAGAAAGAAGGAAGTTTGCTCAGACTGTATGAGAGAGAGGTATCTGAGAAATCATCTGAGGACCAAGAAATGTATCTCCTGCAGTTCAAGGAGCAATGGGGACTTCATATAGAAATGGAAGACTGAAAAGTCATTTTCTAAAATATTCAAAACTGCAAAATCTTGTTTATTTTGCTGAAGAGAGTGATGGACTCAGAAACAGATGTTATAATGTACTAAAGTTTTTGGAACTATCACAGTTGAACAATTTATTCATTATATGTTATTTATAACAGTTTCCAGATGTGATATAAATTATTTTGACTTGCATCATAAACCTCTTTTGTAAAATAAGATGGTTGTGAGGTTATATTCTTTTTTAAAAAAATAAAATAATAAAAGAAATAATATTTAAAAATAAATATTTTTACAGAAGATGCTTCCTCCTTGCAATTCCTGCAAAAACAAATCACCAGCAGTTATTTTTAGGGGAAAAAACCAACAAAACAAAAAAAAAAAAGGGAAAAGCTGTAGGACCAAGGGGGTTAGTGAAATGCTTGTAGTCTTACTGGCTGGACCATGTCTTGCCCAGCCTTTGGCACGGGCAGTAGAGCATCTGTGTGACTCGTGCTCTGAAAGTGTCTGTTCCTCTCTGCTGGCTTTGATTGCAGTGTGGCAGGACCATCTCAGAGGTCTTGCAAGAATCTCTCCATGTTGTACTTTAATCACAAGTGCTGTTAACTAGGAAGGTGAAGTCTTTTCAAGAACAAGGGGAAATAAATGCTATACAACCTAATTATTACTGAAAAGTAAAAAAAAAACCCAAACCAACTAAAAAGTCAAATCAAAACAGGCTAAGATGCAGTGAAAGATTAAACCACAGAAGAACTTAATGAGATGAGATTCTGTAGATAAGTTACCAAGTATTGGCCAGACACACCATTGCTGCAGACACATCCCACCTGCAGTRGCACACCAAGGAAGTGTCCCTGCAGGCTCGCTTTTATTGCCTGATGTCCTGACCAGCACTTGTGGTGCAATTTCACTTTTTATTCGTATCATGTGCTACTTATTTAGGATAGCAAAATTACAGAAAATTCTAGAAATTACAGTGGCAGATGTTTTCAAAGCATACCACTTTTTCACTTACTAAATCTGATTTTTCCTTCCAGTACACCAAAAAGTTCACAGTAATGATAAAAGCTGTTACCCTGGTTTTGAAGAGGATAAACAACAACAAAAAAAAACGAGGGAAAAAACCCCAAACTGTACTGTTTTTAAAATTTGTACCTTGCAAACTAGTACATGGTTAGGTGTTTTTTTTAAAGACCTTTACCTAAATCTTTTCTCTCATCTGTAGTTGTTGCATRACCTTGGCATTCTCTGTGACTATTCGTCCTCTGAATTTTTCAATTGTACTCATAGACTTTAAAACCGGAAATTACATTAGAATATTTATATTTTTTTCTGATTTCAGCATTGGAATATGCTGATGACTCCTTATCAAAACGTGAAAAAATTGTCCTCAGTTGCTTTTGTAATAAAGGTGAAGATCATGCAGCAGTGTTATACCTAGTTTATGTAAATCTGGAGGATTACAGAGGAGAGTTMTAATTTAGTGTCAAAGGAGAAAATAGGTGGAGATGTGAAGTTTTTGTTCAAAAAAAAATCAGTCATGCAAAATCTTTCTCAATATTTCCTAAAGATTTCTTAACTAACCTCTTTGTGCATGATCCTGTGATTTTTTTTTTTTTTTTTTTTTTTTTTTACGATGTGGGGCCCCTAACTCACAGGTGGGAAACAATTATTTACTTTTTTCCAGTAGCCCATTGAAATTTACCCAGTTGCTGCTGCCCTAAGACAAATCACCTGTGTTCAGTGTTTATCTTCAATATGGACAGGTAAGGATTCTTCAGCTCTGTAAATTCTTTGATGTAGGTGCCAACCAACATTCTTTGGAGAGGAAGGGATCCCTTATTTTGGGTGCCCGTATTTGCCAGCTGCTGGTGTCTGCTGCTGCTTTTTCTGTCAGGTGAGCGAGCCTTGCACCACTGGTTACTACTTGTAAGGATATTTAACATACCATAACCAAGTAACTGCTGATTAAAATTTGGAAACTTGGTAACTTATCCATAGAATCTCATTTCAATAAGGTCTTCTGTGGTTGTAAGCTTTCACTGCATCTTATCCAGTTTTGTTTTGGATTTTTGTTTTTTGGTTGGTTGGGTTTGTTTTTTTTTTTTTTACTTTTCAGTAATTAGGTTGTATGGCATTTATTTCTTCTTGTACTTGAAAAGACATCACCTTCCTAGTTAACAGTACTTGTGATTAAAGTACAACATTTGAGATTCTTGAAATAGTTTTCTCATAAATTTATGCTTAGGAATAGTGCTTCATTTTTGGACCAAAATATTTGGGATAGAAGCTTGAAGCACTGAAAGTGTTGCTTCCTTTTGATCAGAATTTGAATTAAATTCAGAACTGATACCAGATTATGCAAACAATTCTTCATGTCTGTAAGACACAATTTGAAAGTGTTCTCAGAATGATCACAAAAAAAAAAAAAAAAAAAAAAAAAAAAAAAAAAAAAAAAAAAAAAAAAAAAAAAAAAAAGCAGCACTGGTGGAAAAGATGTTAATGAAGATAAAAACTTTCCTTTATGTGTAATAGAATTTTTCAGGTTAGTTAGTCAAATTCTGGAACTGATGAAGCAGAAATGATAGTGCAAGTTTCCATCAATATAATACCAATAAATTGTTGATCATCTTTTTAATATCCTCAAAGTTACTCATATTTTTCCTTAAAATCCAAACTGTGAGCAAAGATCAAAACACTGCCATGCAAAATTGTAAAATGGTAGAGGGAAGAGCCAAGAAATGAGAGTGATGACACATTCCTACTCTTATTGCACTTTATTAAACTTTAGCCATATTTAGTAGACTTAATGCAGCCAAAATCAAGGTCATATTTCTAGAATCATATTCCTAGACTACACATTATATTCAAACACAAGGTTACCTGGAGCCGTGAATTCAGTGATTTTGAAAATTATATGGGAGACGAATAGAATGAAGAAGCAGTTTGTTGAGGGCAACGGTTTGTGTATTTCTGGATTGTTATGACAATAAAATCAGAACTTAAGCTTTGTTTACAGAGTTGATGTGACTACTACTGGAAAAACTGCCTCAGGTTTACAATGTAAGTCATGAAGATGAAAGGAAAATGCTACTGTAAAAGGCCAAAGCAATGCACTTCGGAGCCTGAAAAACAGGAAACCTAGCTATCAAAATGAGATCTAATGGTGATGAAACTGATAAGTAGCTGTGGGCACACACAGTTTTGGAAAAGTAATTTTAATTGTGTGGTTTTGCTGCCTGCTGCTCAGACAGAGTGACGGATGTTGAAGGAGAGACTGAACCTGAGAGCTGAGCAAGATACCTCTGGTCTGACATAGAACAGCCTGGAGAAGCTGCTGCAGAATGAGAATGACCTGATGGAAAAGTCCAAATCCATGAGGGAAACATGTGGGATGAGCCACATGTCTGGTGTGATGAGTGCAGAGAAAGTGCCCACCCAGCAGGCATGAGGTTAGCCAGGGGAGGGATCCAGGATAACTCCCAAGCACATGATGCAAAATGAGCTGTAACATGAAGGACAGGGAAATGATCAAGAGGGCTCCAGAGGTGGAGGCTGGAAAGAGTAGCAAACACTATTGCTTAGCACAGCTCTTCCTATGGGTGGGAGGGAAGGTCCAGCTAAAGGCCTGAAAAACATTCTCAGGGTCTAGAAGTTGAACAATATGAAAACATCCTGAGCAAGRAAATACTCCAAATCACATTACTAATAAATACACAGAAACATCCTCAATTTCTGCTGATTTCCAGTTAAAAATTTGAGTTATGCTTTAGCACTTCCCTAAAATGGAGTGAATTCCTGAATTTGGGACTGACAAAATCTATCGAAGCTTGTCGAAACAAAGTCATGACTTCCATATGGCCGAAATTTCAAACACACAGGCTTAACCAGACAAAATTATTGGGATGTGAAACAAGTGAAATTTAAAACAGAAGAGCAGCATGGTTTGAATAATTCCAAATATGGACAACTGACTGTTTGCCAAGGGCTGTGAATTCTCTAATGCCTGTAGGTCTTTCAAATAGGCCTGTTGTTCTTCAACAATAACACTGACAGGTGGGTGACTTTTCTTGGCTGCAAAATGATAAATGGTTCAATGATGCTCATACATTGTCATGTCTTAAAATTTGATTCGTCCTTTTTTTTCCTCTTTAATTAAGAAATGTCTGTTCATCTATAAAGTGGAGTTAAAAAAAAACAGTTACTCTGAGCCCCATATTTTTTAACAGTTGCAGCTTTTATGTCTGATGTGATTCATTCTTGTGAAGTCAAAGATTTAAACCTGTTCAGCCATCTCATGTTGTTCATGCAAAATACCAGAGTTCTCCTTAAAAGGAAGACACAGCAACATGTCAAGATTTTTCTGCCTCGGTTTTACATGTAGGTTTCAAGCTCCATCAGCCCAGGAGCACATGGCAGTAGGAAGTCATTTTCATGTTTGCTGCCACCTCTTAGGAACACCAAGATTTTTGTTAGTTTGTACTGATCTACACTGATCTGCCCCCCCATAGTTTCTCACCGTCTTTTCTTTTTTTGGTACCAAAAAAAAAAAAAAAGGGAACAAAAAGTACTTCTTTTTTCTAATGCCTTCAGGATCAGTTTAGCTAAGACGGACTTTTTCTGGCCTAAGTTAGGTTTTAAGCATATCACACAGGTTTGAAAACCCTCACTTGCTGAGGAAAGACACCAACACCAGTAGTGCTGCTTCAGCTCTCTGCTCTTGCCTTTGTTCTGCTGGAGGAGCATTATCCTGCATTGAACGTTTTTCAATCACTCTGTCCCTGCTCTGAAGGCATCTTGCTCGTCACTGCTCTTCAGAGCCCTGTAAGGTCTCTGCAGGATGAGACACCTGCAGAAAGGGAATTGTCCAAATTCTGTATCACTGCAAGGTGTCCTCCTGGACTTCTCACACCTTACTCCTTGTCAAAGTTACAAGGAGTTATTCATCCAAGTATAAATCTAGCGCTGCTGCTCACCTCTGGCAGCAGTTTGAGCAAACACTGTTCCAGCACCCGAAATTGCTGCAGCRTCTCCCATGGCACCGGAACATTCTMATTTCACAGTAACTCACTGTCGTGGTTTAGACTGCGCTGAAAAACCAAAGCACTGCACCCACGATGTTCCCTCCCTCCCCCCCACCAGAGAGGGAGAAGGGAGAGCGAAAGCCCAATTAACACGAAAATTTATGGCTTTCAGATAACATAACGTAATTGRGAGAAAGATACGTATGTGCTCCAGAGAATAGTCAGACAGGCTGAATAACTTAAGTTGCAAAATAGATTYATTACTACAAACTACTAAGAATACTACGGCACTGGGGAGGGAAACGGAGAGAGGGACAAGTTTACAAGGAGGAGAMAGATAAAAACAGACAATTTAAGACACCTGTTATCCTTTCCAGGACCRTCTCTTTCCCAGATCCTCCCTCTTCCTCCCCCATGTTTTCCTGCACACAAAGGGGGGCAGGAATGAAAGTCTAACACAGATCAAACCACTCATTACCATTGTTGTCCAGCATCATAGGAGAAGTGTTCTTACAGCTCCCAGCTGTGGAAGTTTTTCCCAAGAACAGTCAGTGCATAACTGCTGATGGCAGGGGGAGTATTTGTTTACCTTGTAGGAGAAAAGAAAGAATGTCCTTCAAGGCCAAACTGCGTTGTTTTGGCAGCGTAAGACCACTATCACAAACCCCTGGCAGAACACAGCTTCTTCTAAGCATCCACTTCCTCAAACGTAGGCAGGGGCATCTCTCCCTCCCCGCAGGGCAGTTCAGTCCAGTCCTCAAAAGGCCAGAGTTTTTTTTTCCTCAGAGCAAGGTCGCTCTTTTTCTATTCAGGTCTCTCTCAATAATGAAATAGTCCTTTCCGAGACACTTATTTTCTCCATGTTTGAGAACCACAGCACAACACAGCAATCATCCAGTCTTCTTCTTACTGATCTTCAGTCTCCATTTTTTTCCTTAGATCTCCTCACCCTCCTGCTCTGTTTTTCCCCAGTGCATGATACTAAAACTACATACTAACAACCTAAAGCTACAAAATGGCGGCCGCCCCTATCTTGTTTTGAATTCTTCTTAAATACTGATAATGCGTCATCACAGAGGTGTAACCAACCTGTGCAATTGGCCCAGGCCTGATGATCAGCCTGTTCATCACCCTCAGAGCCATGATGGATTGGCTCTGAAACACCGGGGGTAGGGCTCCTTTGGCTGGAGAGAAGAAGGAGACAGTTTCTAGAACTTCTCACAGGAGCCATCTTTGTGGTCTCTTGATCCCTTCCCCCCACCACCAAAAATCAGACCAAGTAAAACCATGACACTCACCCAGGTACTGGCTTTGGCAACAGCACCCTGTGCTATAAACACATCATCAGCTCTGCCATCCAAAAACTGCCATTAAGAAACAACATCTTCCAGATGTCCAAAGTAAGTCAGCATGCTGACAGCAGCATGGCCCAGCAGAAGGGCAGCAAATTGCTTTGGTTTTCTAAATTTTCAATGATGATGCCATTGGGACTGGAGCAAAATGTTCAACAAGATCCCCCTACTGAAAACAGGAAGAAAATACTGAAAAATACCTGGACTCCTCCAGTGTGACAGAAAGAAGTCAAAGTATTTAAGCATTTTCAGCAATCTGGTGTATCATTTGTGTAGTCTAATTTTGCCTTGGTTTCTATTTCAAGCCCTTCAAGCATTTTATTGTAATTAAACATAAAGGAAGAGAAGTTGCTATCCCAGTTTTACAGACAGGACAACTGATCCATGTAAAGACCAAAATGGATTGAAAACCACCATACAGTAAGTGCAGGGCAGGAGAGGACAAAACACAGACGACCCTTCCCCAATGCATTAGCTGCTAAAATCACAGTTCCCCTCAGCAATATGTCACCCCAGCACTGGTTACTCCAAGCTGTTGGGTGTTCAAAGCGATGCACACCCCCAGTTTGGTTTAAATTAAAAAGATTAAAATTTAGGGTGAGAGTTTTATGTGTGAACCAGCTGAAGAGTCTAGACCAACAAGAAGACCAGAAGTCTGACGAACCTGACCCTTAGGGCAGAGTCAGCCAAAAGAATTTAAGTAAACCACTCTTCAGGGAAGAAAAGACAAGTCATGCCAGGCAGCCATCTTAAGGTGGCGCTAATTTCTGCTGTGCTGAGAGGAGTGAGCTCCAAATTGCCCCTATGATCTCCTATTCTGTTCCAAAGCCTCATCAATGTTGACATAAAGTTGTTTTTCTGGATGTGGTTTGTTTGCTGGTTTATTTTGTTACACTTGTTTCTTCAAAGAAGAACACTGGACCAGTGGAGTAGAGAGTTTGGGAAGAGAGGATAGTCTTTATGAATTAAAGAAAAAAAACAAAGAAACATCAGTTGGAGTGGTTTAAACACAGGCAGGGCACAGGATGAAAATCAAATGAAGTGCTCCTGTTTATACAGCAAATGTCATCAACCTGAACAGCAAAGAAAAATCCCAGGGCATGTTGGTGAGACTGTTTCTACATTTCTTCTTTGCTCTTGACCTCAGATGAGGCATGGGTTGAGGGAAGTGGTTCTGCTCTTGCAAATGTCTTTCCTGGGCTGAGATGGGGCCCTCTCCACCAGTGTTTGTGTTTCTCAGTCAAGCCCTTCACTACCTGTGCTGCCTTCCAGGCTTCTGATCTTTTAAGCTCTGAATAGCCATTCCACTGCTCTGCAAACTCCCAAAGATAAAACTCCTTTCACCAATACTCTGCTGGAAAATGGCTTTCTGTGTTTCTGAGTTTGCTTAGTTAAACCCTGTGCAAAATAAACAGTTGTTAGAATATATCTGTACATCTATTTATTACTCTGTCTCTGGGAAGATGATGTTCTTTAGATTACCCTTTGCTCCTTGTAATGCAAACACCATCACATCTACAAAAAGATGAGAGGGACTTAGCCTGTGCAACATAATTTAGAGTTTCTTCTACTCTTCTCCCACTGGACTTAAAAACACAATGTGCTCTCTGTGTTTCCTTCTAAACTGACTTACACAAACACCTCAAAATAATTATCCTGAATTTAATGGGCTTAAGTTTTCCTATGTGGTCAGAGAGACATTTTATTCTTTAAGTGGTTATCACATATTATGTGCATCCTAAAAAAGTATTTAATGTGTACAATTGAATAGATTTTCAAGATAAATCCTAAAATCTCTTGGTGTGGACTTTTCCTTGGCATGCAAGATTGATCTTGCATAGCTCACAGACAGCTGGAAAAAAAAAAAAAAAAAAACCAGAGTGTATTATTGACCCAAGACATGTACCATATCATTATGTGAGGATATAATACCAAGTTTTAAAACCTTCCGAGTTTTCCTGATCAACCAGAAATTTTAAAACCCTTCATATTTCTTAGTTGTGGGAAAATACAAGTAGCAGTCTGTTCTGCTGCTCAATGCCACTCCCTCTTTCCTCCTACTCCCAGTCTCCCTGGGGCTCACATTTTTAATCTGCAGCCAAAATGCAGTCTGGCAGTAGGGCAGCAGTTATCAGTCAGAAAGGGAGAGTCAGCAATTGTCAACAGATACCAGCAAAATTAATGTCAGGCAGTGCAATTGGTTGCAGTAAAGACAGGGTGCATTGCCAAAGAGCAAAGGAAAATAGTGAAAGCTGTTCAGGGGTTGGCTTCTGTTCCACTGGATCAGGAGTTTTATGATGCTAAAGATGAGCAGAGAGGCCCAGTGCCAACCCCAGGGCAGCAGCAGAGCTTTTTACCCTTTTCTTTTTGCTGGGAATTTGCTGCTTACTGGAAATAGGAGTGCCTACATCCCAGCACGGACCTACCAGAAACCTCAGCATGCAGTAATGGCAGCATCTGGCAAAGGGATCCAAATTAATTACAGCTACAGGTTCAGCCTTTGCCTGAAGCTGACACTCACACTCTTTCTCTAAGTAGTGTAAGCAAAGATACTTCTGAGGAATAATGGGGGCAGTGATAGGAAATAGGACTTCTGCTCCTTTCTCTCAGTCTCCTGTTTGCAAAGAGACTTTATTGCAGTGGCTAAGAAAGGTCCTGAAGCAATGCCACCTGCAGCACTGTCACCTGCTCTGCTGAGCCTCTGGAACCAGCAGTGACCTGGACTGTAAGTTCCTCTACTCCTGTGGAAGCAGAGGTTTGTCAGCAAACTGATCTCATGGCTTAGAATATGTGAATGTGAGCATGAACCTAAAATACCTTCCAAATTATCTACTGCATTCATCTCTTAATGGTTCGTTTGCAATCCTTTGTGTACCTTATATCACTAGTCAAACATTAATTTATTATTAATTTATTTCATTTATGTCTTTCCTGTATTTGCCACATCCATAATTTCTCATTGCCATCAAAACTATTTAATCATGATTTTTACCTTTTGGGACAACTGTACTTCTAGATAATGAAAAACACAGGTGCCAGAAGTAGCCAGCCTTGCAGCTCTTGCCAAAACAATCCAGATCTCTGTAAACACATTCTGGTTCAACACACTGAGGTGCATCAAGGCCATCACCTTTTACCCAATAGTAAACACAGTTTATCTGTGTAGCAAAGAGAAAATGCTCTTGCTTCCATTAAGCCAACTAATAAATTCCTTATAAACAAGTCTCTCAGGAGGGACCAGTTCTACCCCACTTACACCATCATCTTTAACAGAAACCTTTCCACAAGCAACACAAGTTCAATCTAAGCATGCTTCTCAAATCCTCTTCATATTCAAATTGCAGAGTGTGCTTAGCAAAAATGCTCAGTTGCAGAAATACTCCTGCTTTCCAAGATTGAATCAATGCCTCCAATAGAAACAAGCTGACCCAAGATTCAGTGACACAGCCAAGCTACAACCTTCTTCCACAGCAGAATGCTGTGCAATCTTAGCTCGCAGGTGGCCTTAGGTCTCAGTCCTACAGGCTCTATTTTCCCATTTTCCTGGCAGTGGTACCTTATTGGGGCAGATGTTTTACCCTGCTGCTTGTGCCATGCTCTTTCCTCAAGTCTTTCAAGGTTAACACCATTTCCAGTTCTTAGTTAACCTCAAAGGAAATCTCAGCTTAATTTTGACATTCTAGTGCTTCTCTGAGATCCATTGTGCAACTTGGCCTCCTGAGCATGTAGGACATTTAAAAGAAGCCGTTGCTAAATTGCCATGAAAAATGTGAGAGGGAGAAATCCATGGCTTCCCCCACAGCTGAGGAGTCTGAAACACAGGGTGGTCAGCACCCAAAATCCTGTGATTGCACTGAGTACAGGACATACCTGCCAAGGACTGAAGCATTTGGAACAGAAATTCCACCTTCTCCCAGGGATGGGTGCTCATTGCTATGTTTGATGTAATGCAGATAATAAATAGTAACTGAAGATTTTGTTCTGAATGTCTGGAACACTCTCTAACAATTGATAATTTCCTGGTATTACTGTGGTATTCAACAATGCAGAATCTCTCATTACTAGGTTTCTTTGAAATAATTGTGATTGCTTTGAGGTCCATGCTGTAAAATCAAAACCATCCCACCTCTCCTTTGTAGTTTGTGCAGTGTTCATGTTACTACTGGCTCCATTAAAAATTAGCATTTTGCTCATGGCTGGTCCAATGCCAAATATTCCAGTAAATAGCAATAATCAAAACCCATTAAGTCAGGGGACCAGTTGTGGCTTGTTTTCCCCACCTTTTTGCTGTTCTGTTTCTCATTAGTAAGAAGGCAGATCTGCTGTCCGTAATTTTGTTAACATTTATCTGAGAGCTTTTTGCTACAGCGAGGCCATCAGAGTTCCCGGGAAGTACAAATAAAGGCCAAAACAAGCAACCTACATTGAGACTAGGTTTGTAAATTTGCTTATCTTCTAACTTCTGGTCACCATGACACAGGGCAGATGGCTAAGATTGCTTTTAGTCTGATTTTATTAATACTTGTTTTTGTGTCTTCTGCGAGAGAGCGCAGGAGACCCCCACACTGAGTCAGCTGGAAAGAACCTTGTCCTAATGGTCTCACCAAGGATATCTCATTACTCCATGACCCAGTGTGTTCTTCATTCCTCCTAGAAGCAAAGAAACATCAAAAGTCAGCGTATGTGGTTGAAATTCAGTTAAACTGAGCACCTGAAATAGATAGTGTAGATATTATCTATTAAAAATAGCATTCTCATGACATCAAGAACAGTAGAAATAGCAACATGTAGCTTCAGTTAGAGATGGAAAACTCTCAGCAGTTCAGATTCAGGACAGGGATTTAGCATTTAATCCTTAGGCTTGCAACACACTTCATTAGGACTTCAGGCAAACCAGTCTTTTTCTTCCTGTTTTTTATTTCTGCCTCGGTCACTCTACGTTTAGTATTTAAAAAGCTCCCCAAACCTGTCTCTGCTTTGGTCTGTCTGGTGTGAAACATGCAAGGACTCAGTTTCTGCCTCAGGCAGCTTTCATTCACTGAAGGAAGCAGGAGTATTTTGGCTGCCCAGACACATTGCAACTTCTAACTAACACCAGGATCTACAGGGGAAATCCATCGATTGTTCTCTAAACCATGAGAACTTCTTGGCAGAAGCAGTGTCACACTCCTGTGCGGTGAGGCCACGGCAGCACCTGAGATCCCGTCTGCATGTTTGTGACCACCACAAAAGGACAAGTCCCTAACCTTACAAAGCTCTTGCTTTCTCAGAGGGAAGGATTGGATCCCAATCTGTTTGTGCCTCAAAGAAACCAAGGATGTTCAGGTCCTCCCATGCAGTGGGAAGCCTGCCAGGGGAAGTTGTTCATTGAAAATGAAAACCTTCACAGAGTAGGAAGCTAAAATCACTAAATTGATGGACTAAAGGGATAGACTAAATCTTCTTTATCTCTTTAACATTTTAAAGGTGTTGCCAGCAGTGGAAGAGGAAGTAGAGAGCCAGATACTTGTCAGTCACAGTTTCAAGGAGAGCAGATGACTGAGAATTTGGTTACTGTCACTTATGCTGAACCCCACTGTTCACTCTCTTTTTTCTCTGTTACTCCATTTCTGTGTTATTTGTCTAGGTTGTAAGAGTATCAGAGCACAGTTCAGACCCACCTTATTTTCTCTGCAGCTTGTCAGCAATTAAAAAAAATCTGCCATTGCAATGGCAAATTCAGCATGAACCTTCTGGTCTATAATGAGCACAACTAGAGAGGCAAAAACTTGCAGGGGGTGAAATCCACACATTATTCCAATATCTAAAATCACAAACCAAGTGGAAGTCTCCCAGATGAACACATGACAATATATAATATAATAAAACAATACAAACAACATTGTTTCAGAAGGGTAAACCAGACAGGCTGTTCTGAAGGGGCATGAGTGCGAAACATCACTGAGGCCACTGCAGAAACCTGGAGCAGCTGACTAGCACATTGCAACTTCTTATAACTAACACCAGGAGCCCTGTAGCTAACCACAAATAAGCACACACACTGCTCAGACTCCCTTTCATCCATGCTCTTGTATTAATTTCCAAATTACACCTCTCTGGAAAGGTTAGCTCATGACTTTGCATCCAGTCTCAAGGACTGCTTATAATCCCTGATTTCCATTCATCAGAATTAGTGTCTCACACTACATAGAATTAGCTGGTTCCTCTACCTGGGTAGTTTCATGTATGATGTGTCCAACATCCATGGGAATTTTCCTCTACAGGAAACCTCTCATTAGCAAGCTGAAGGGAAACCTCAGACACAGGTTCCAGCCATTCTCCCAGAAGTTTATCCACCTGCAAGCAGGCAGCAGAAACTCGAGACTGAAGACACACATTCATATTCAGAGTTGAGAGTCATCATTTTTCGTGAAGGGGGGAATGAGTGCTCGTGGATGAGCACTTGCTGGTTGGGCTGCAGTGCTGGGTCAGAGGCCTCTGGTCACACTGCCTCTGGCAGGACTGGGGCAGCCTTGGATTTCAGGGCAAGTGAAAGTGAAGGAAAGATTTTTTTTTCCTCAACTGCTCTACAAATTCGGAACTAGATGGATTTTGTGCCCACTTGAAGAATAGGTAACACCAAGAGACTGAAAGAAGGACTTTGCTGCACCTGAGTTTTTATACTTCTCCCTTTTTTGCAAGTGAGATTAGTAAAGATGCAGCCAGAAAGTTGTCCATGGTGTGTAAAAGTAAGTTATGTCACCCAGGACTACCTGAAGAGGTCTTTTTATGAGGAAATATGCTAAGGGAGGTGGAGGAGATGACACGGCAAATAAGATGTGCAGGTCAAAGGTTCTGTAAAATTTCAGGACTCGGTTATTGCCACATTGGTAGGGATTTGTACAAAAGCCTGAAAGCATCAAAAGAACACATCTAATGTAATCTGGACCCTAAACATAAGCAGAGCACCCTAAACACATGGGTGGTGCCAAGGAGAAGGTGTGGAGGGAGCAGTGTTGTGGCCGTGCTGCCCTTGGAATGCCTTTTGTAGCTGCAGTGTCCCTGGAGCTCTAGGCTTTGTGGTTTTTTTCATCTCTAATCCTAACCCTAACCCTAACCCAAACACCTCTGAGGCCTGGCGTACATAACTACAAGAATACCTTGCAAACATTTTCCTTTCTTCTTTTTTTTTAATCTATGTGAGAATCTTTCTCCAGGCTTCCCAACACCTTTCCCACCTGCACATTCAAGAGGAGTTTTTAACCAGCAATTAGCAGCTGGAGTTACTTACCTGTCTAAACCCACAGGTAAATAACCTATCCCAGAGGTCCACACTTTTTCAAGCCAGGGTGCTGTCAAACTTTCAGGTGAGGTGAAGCTTTTTCCATTTCAAACTTTTTTTGTGCCCATTGTTTAGGAGCAGATCAGGGCACTTAACCCACCCAGCTCCTGGAGCACATTTGCCCCCTCCACAGCGCTGCTGTGACACACAGAAAGGCTGTTGCTGCTCCTGCAGTGCTGTGCTTGCCCAGCTCCTACAGGAGGGTGTGAAAAGATGCACAGTTTCCTTTGTATTTGTTTCTTTAAGAAGGATTCAATGAATTTTTGCTTTCTCAAAGTGCTCAGCGTGGAGAATGTCATCCTTGATCAGATGTTGAAAAGTGATGGTGATATCTTAGCATGCACCTAAAATTCATGTTTCGCTTGCTTAGGATGCCCTGTCAGGGTCGAATAACCACAGTCTCCAGTGCCTGTCTAGAACATCGGCCATTGCCAAGTCTTTAGCACAAAATGATCTTTTCTTCCGAGCTTCGCACCCATCGAGTTCCCACATTTTTCCCATTTCCTTCTTTTAAGGAGGGGCCTGGCGCCCCCTGGCGGTCGCGGCTGGCTTTTCTGCGAGGCCGAAGTGAGGGAAAAAGATAAAAACGCGATTGTTTCCCCCAATTTCTCAGTTATGTGCTCCCGTGTAATTTTTAATACTTCAGCAGTTCAAAATACAGCACCAGACAGCTCTGCTGTGCATACTTCAAGTGAAATAAAATATAGCGTCCCTGTCCTGTTTTCAGCTAGAATAGAGGTTTTTTTCTTCCCAGATGTTTTTTTTTCTTCCCAGATGATTTTCTTCTTCTGCTGGTACAGTGCTGTGTTTCGGATTTAGGGTAAGACTGCTGATGTTGCTGAGCTGTGCTTACTCTAAGTCCAGGACTGCTCACTTTCTTGTGTTCTGCCATTAAAGAAGTGCTCAAGAATCTGGTGGGGGAGCATGACCAGGACAGCTGATGGAAACTGGCCAAAGGGATATTCCATACCAAGGAACATCATGACCACCATAAAAACTGTGGGGAATTG